>NW_025410409.1:0-2379 GCF_002201575.2 Neomonachus schauinslandi
TACACTTCCATAAATAATTTTCAAATGATGGGAGCCTAAAGCATATAATTTTACATAGCTTGGAATATAGTATCCATTCCTATGTTGTATGCATTTAGAATGAATTATGTTGGAGAGTGATGCGTGATGCAATATTTGGCATATGATTCCCTAGCTTTATTGTAATTTAGTTCCTTAAATTTAATTGAGAGAAAGACAATTGAATGTAAAATTTCATCCTAACATTTCAGGTTGAAGGACCTGGTATTCTATTGGGGACAAAATCTTATAATTGTTGAAGCTATGGAACAACATGTAATTCCACAGATATGTTCTTTTCTTTGAAATGATGTGAGATAGTTACATAAATGAGACTTGCTAGTTCATTTAGATACTAAAATTCAGATTGTAAGAATTTTGGCAAGAGACTATTTTAATTTGATTTTCTTCATTTCTTTTTTTTTTTAAAGATTTTATTTATTTATTTGACAGAGAGAGCACAGGTAGGCAGAACAGAAGGCAGAGGGAGAGGGAGAAGCAGACTCCCTGCTGAGCAAGGAGCCGGATGTGGGGCTCGATCCCAGGACCCTGGGATCATGCCCTGAGCTGAAGGCAGACGCTTAACGACTGAGCCACCCAGGCGCCCCGATTTTCTTCATTTCTAAAGTGACATTTCCTTAAAACAAAATGTGTAGGGTGTAGGTCTTTTTTTATTATTTTTTTGAAAATTAATTATCCTAAAACTTGCAACCCTAGAGAAGATTATGTCTTCTCCCCAGACGATTAGGTTTAATGCCTTTAATTAACCAGAAAAGAAGGTGAAACATTCAGCCCTAAGGTTTTTCTTGTTATCAACGATGATTCTTCTATATAGCAGTCAATTAGTTATTTTAATGTGAAAAATCAGATATTCTGCTCTTAATTACTATTGTGAATAAATCTATTGTCTGTGTTGATTTATGGGTTAATTTTATGTGTGAATTGTATTTTAATTAGTTTTGTTTTTAAGATACAGATGTTCACTTCTTCCTTTCATGATTACTACATTTGTTATTAAAGTAAGCTCTATGCCCAGCTGGGGCTTGAACCCACAACCCTGAGATCAAGAGTTACCTGCTCTACTGACTAAGCTATCCAAGCATCTCTGATTACTGTGTATTTTAATATTTAAATGTATATAGTTCAATCTGTTACCTTGTACCTAAGGATTTTTTTAAATCACATAAAACCACAGAAAATGTTCTTCCAGCAAACATTTTGACACACATTTCCTGTAAGTTTGTTTTTAATATTTTGTTTTATATTCATTTAATTATTTACTTATTTGATATTTATTTTATCAAATTAATATGAAGCTAATATACACATTTTTTCAAAGTAATTATGCACTGTTTAAATATTCAAACATAATTATATATATGGTTGATGTTTTTGACACAAAATGAATGAACAATTTAGAATCTCTTAAAAGAAAGAAGGGAAGTTTTATTATGGCCCAGGTTAGGGCAACCTTCACTAAGAACAGAGTGCTCTAAGGAAGGATCATCTGGTGTAATGTAAAAAGTTACATCATTAGACAAAAGATATTTCAGAAAGTTATAGACCTTATCTTATCTTTGGACTGTTTAGGACTTACTTTATCTGCAGGACTATGTGACTTAATCTTATGAGAGCCAGGGAGGTTTTCTCTTTGCTTTATGTTTGTAATGCTCCCTTTCAGTTTATTTATAAATAAAGCAGATGTACAATGTATACCCAGGGCAGAAATTGAACCCATCTTGTGAGATTTTGCTGGTAATGTTTGAAGTTTGTCTTCCTTGAGATCCCATGAGCAGGGCCAACAAACATTAAAAGTTGAAAATCTCCTTTATTTTATCAATGTCTAGCATATCTTTTGCTTACAGTGCCTCAATCATTTACTATTAATGCTGAAGTCCAAAGTTTAGAACAAAAATACTATGACAATGGTTGGAAGCAGCACAAATGTAAATTTTAATTAATTTACTAAATATAAAATAAAATTTTTTTAGAACAATGCAAACTAGTCAAGTGAGGGCAAAATATACTCCTACAACAGAAACTGAGACAAGGTTCTATTCCAAGGTACACAGTTGAGTCCACAGAAAGTGAACTATAACCAGGTTTGTGAATAGAGGACCCTTCCACCAGTTCCTGGGAGGTTCTTGTCAGGTAGGTGGACAGGTCCTGGTTCAGGCAAGATTGGCCCCATACCATGGCTGAGCAAGGCAAGAATTGAGTCATGATGTTGCTTCAGAAACCAGAACTGGGACCAGTGTCTGCAACTTGTATCTGGGGGTACAGATAATTGTGCCCCCTGCCATGTTCTTGGGGAGGCAGGACTGTCCCTTGACAACAGATCAGTGGGCAGGGAGCTAGGTC
>NW_025410409.1:2389-7697 GCF_002201575.2 Neomonachus schauinslandi
ATATTTATTGAAGAATTACTGAGTGATGTGCACTGTGCTTAAAGGTGTATTTTCATGATTCTACTTAAATAGGACTAAGGAAAAACCCTCTATTACATAACTCAACAGCACCCCATACTTCACTGCAATCATTATAAACTTTCACTTCTTTAATTAATTAGTTGTAATACATTTTAAATTTTTATTGAAGTGGTAATTAATTTTACTGGAGTGTACAAATGGAATCAAAAACATGAAAAATTTATAGTAATACAGTAAGATAGATTAACCCAAAAAATCGACCCACCAATGTTATAAAAATGGTCTAATAAAATAAGGAATGAAAGGGGAGAGATCATGACTAACACCAAGGAAATAGAAACAATTATTAGAAATTATTATCAACAACTATATGTGAAAAAACTGAGCAGTCTGGATGAAATGGAGGCCTTCCTGGAAACGTATAAGCTGCCAAGACTGAAACAGGAAGAAACTGACAGCCTCAATAGGCCAATAACCAGTAACGAGATTGAAGCAGTAATCCAAAACCTCCCCAAAAACAAGAGTCCAGGGCCTGATGGATTCCCTGGGGAATTCTACCAAACATTCAAAGAAGAAATAATACCTATTCTACTGAAGCTGTTTCAAAAAATAGAAAGAAAAGGAAAACTTCCAAACTCATTCTATGAGGTCAGCATTACCTTAATCCCCAAGACAGGCAAAGACCCCATCAAAAAGGAGAATTTCAAACTGATATCCCTGATGAATATGGATTCCAAAATCCTCAACAAAATCCTAGCTAATAGGATCCAACAATACATTAAAAGGATCATCCACCACGACCAAGTGGGATTTATCCCCGGGATGCAAGTGTGGGTCAACATTCACAAGTCAATCAATGTGACAGACACATTAATAAGAGGTCTATATAAATAAATAGAATATTGTTCACCTGAGATAAGCAGCCCCTAATATTCATAGTTGACCAGGTATTATAAGAATACCTTGGTATTGCTTGGAGCTGACCTTGTTGTTCCTCTATTAAAGATACACAAGGTCGGGCGCCTGGGTGGCTCAATTGGTTAAGCGACTGCCTTCGGCTCAGGTCATGATCCTGGAGTCCCTGGATCGAGTCCTGCATCAGGCTCCCTGCTCGGCAGGGAGACTGCTTCTCCCTCTCCCGCTCCCCCTCTTGTGCTCTCTCTCTCTCTCACTCTCTCTCTCAAATAAATAAAATCTTTAAAAAAAAAAAAAGATACACAAGGTCACAGAAAGCCATGGTGACCATAAAAATGGGAAAATGCGGCAAAAAGATGTCTGCATTCTATTCACTGTGCACTGCGGATATGTTGGTTTATATGGCAAAGTAAAGTCCAGGTTACAGATGGAATTAAGGTTGCTAATCACTTGACTTTAAAATAGAGAGATTATGCAGGATAGCAATGTGAACCCAAACTAATCACGAGGGTCTTTAAATGTGGGAGCAGGAAACTGAAGGAATCAGAGAAATGACAGTGTGAGGTTTCAGCTCAATGTTGCTGACCTCAAAAGTCAGGGAAGGAAGGCACCAGCCATGGAGCTCAGGAGATATCTAGAAAGTGAAAAGGCAAGGAAACTATTCTATTCTAGATTTTCCAGAGGAAATGCAGCCTGACAATGACTAGATTTTAGCGCAGTGAGACCAATTTCAGACTTCTGACCCCATGAAGTGTAAGGAAATAAACTGGTGTTTTTAAAGCTAATAAGGGTACAGTAATGTGTTCTATCAGCAATAGGAAACTAATACCATCGATATTGAATATTGAACACCGCAACTCTGTGACCATGATGACCACGGCAAAAACAAGACGCTGCCCGATCCTGTGTGAACACAGACACAACACGAACATCACCCAAGTCAGAAAACTACTGAGCATTTCCCTTTCCTACAAATGAATGGCTGTGGCTTTGTTACCAGTGACTGTGTTAGCCTTGCTCTGATAGGGTTCACCTATGTAAGAGTTATTAAGACAGCCAGTCATAGAATTCCTCATGCTTGCTGACAGCAGCAATCCAAAGCAAACCCCACTTCCTAAAAGCCTTGCACAATCCCCTAACACAAACCTAAACATTATATATTCTTTCTATAATTTTCATCCTGAGATGTCCTATGATCCCCCTAAGATGGGTGCTCCCCACACTACAATAATTAATAGACCCATTTTTTTAATTGGGTTTATTAATAGGCACAGCATAGGGAACATAGTCCCTGATATTGTAATTCTGTTGTTTGGCGACTGATGGTAACTGCACTTGCGGTGAGCATAGCAGCATAATATTTAAGCTTGAGGAATCTCAAGTTCTTGCACCTAAAACTAATGCAACATTACGTTTTGACTATACTGAAATAAAATTAAAAATAAATAAAGCCATCTCTTTCTTTTTATTCCCAGTTGATTTTTTATTATTAATTTTTCCATTCTAGTATAGTTAATATACAGATCCTATGGTATCTGTTTTCACTGACCGGCTTATTTCACTTAGCATAATACACTCAAGCTCCATCCATGTTGTTGCAAATGGCAAGAGCTCGTTATTTTTTATGGCTGTATCATATTCCGTTTTGGGTGTGTGTGTGTGTGTGTGTGTGTGTGTGTGTGTGTGTGTGTTATAATATATATTATATATATATAAATACATATATATTTATATGGTTTATATGTATGTGCATGTGTGTTTACATACATACCACATCTTATTGATCTACTGATCTACAGATGGACCCTTGGGCTGCTTCCAGAATTTGGCAATTGTCAATAATGCTGCTGTAAACATAGGCGTGTATATATCCCTTTCAATTAGTGTTCTTGTATTCTTTGGGTAAATACCTAGGAGTGTGGTTACTGGCTTGTACGGTGGTTGTGTTTTTAACTTTTTGAGGAACCTCCATACTGTTTTCCACGGTGTCTAGACCAGTTTGTCTCCTCATCAATAGTGCAAGAGGGTTCCTTTTTCACATCCTCACACACACTTGTTCTTTCGTTGTGTTGTTGTTGATTTTAGCCATTCTGACAGGCATGAGGTGGTATCTCACTATAGTTTGATTTGAATCTCCCTGATGATGATGATATTGAGCATCTTTTCTTGTGTCTGTGGGCCAATGGGACGTCTTCTTTGGAAAAATGTTTGTTATGTCTTCGGTCCATTTTTAATTGGATGATTTGTTTATTGGGAGTTGAGCTGTGTAAGTTCTTTATATATTTTGGAAATTGACCGTTTATTGGATAGCTGTTTGCAAATACCTTCTCTGATTCTGGAGGTTGTCTTTAATTTTCGTTGATTGTTTCCTTTGCTGTACAGAAGCTTTGCATTTTGAGGTAGTCCCAATAGTTTATATTTTATTGCCCTTGTTCAGGAGATCTATCTGGAAAAATGCTGCTAGGGGTCCCTGGGTGGCTCAGTCATTAAGCGTCTGCCTTTGGCTCAAGTCATGATCCCAGGGTCCTGGGATTGAGCCTCACATCGGGCTCCTGGCTCAGCGGGAACCCTGCTTCTCCCTTTCCCACTCCCCCTGCTTGTGTTCCTGTTCTTGTTATCTCTTTCTCTCTCTCTGTCAAATCAATAAACAAATCTTGAAAAAATAAACTTTTAGAAAAATGTTGCCACAGCTGATGTCAGAGACATTACTTCCTGTGCTTTCTTCTAGCATTTTTATGTTTTCAGGTCTCATATTTAGGTCTTTAATTCATTTTGAATATATTTTTGTGTATGGCATAAGAAAGTGATCCAGTTCATTCTTTCCCATGTAGCTGACCAGTTTTCCCACCACTATGGTTGAAGAAATGTTCTTTTGCCCACTGGACATTCTTTCCTGATTTTTTGAAGATGGATTGACTATAAAGTTGTGTTTGTTTATTTTTTTCTATTATGTTCTGTTGATCTATGTGTCTGTTTTTGTGCCAGTAACATACTGTCTTTATTAAAAAGCAATGTAATATAATGTAAATCTGGAATTGTAATATTTCTCTTTCAAAACTATTCTGGCTATCGGGGTCTTTTCTGGTTCCATTTAATTTTAGGACTTTTTTGTTCTAGTTCTGTGAAAAATACTATTGGAATTTGGATAGGATTGGATTACATGTATAGATTGCTTTGGGTAATACATTTAAAGAATTTTTTTTTTTAAGATTTTATTTATTTGACAGAGAGAGAATGAGAGACAGCATGAGAGGGAGGAGGGTCAGAGGGAGAAGCAGACTCCCTGCTGAGCAGGAAGCCCGATGCGGGACTCAATCCCAGGACTCCAGGATCATGACCTGAGCCGAAGGCAGTCGCTTAACCAACTGAGCCACCCAGGCGCCCCTGGGTAATACATTTTAACAGTGTTTGTTCTCCAATCCCTGAGCATGGAAAGCCATTTCATTTCTTTGTTTTGTCTTCAATTTCTTTCAGTGTTTTATAGTTTTCAGAGTAAAATTCTTTCACCTCTTTAGTTAGGTTTATTCCTAGGCATTTTATTGTTTTTAGTGCAACTGTAAATGGGATTGTTTTCTTAAATTCTCTTTCTGTTGCTTTATTATTAGTATGTAGAAATGCAATGGATTTCTCCACATTGATTTTGTATCTTGTGACTTTACTGAAGTAATTGATCAGTTCTAGTATTTTCTTTGTGTTTTTTTTTTCAGGTTTTCTATATACAGTACCATGTTACCTGCAAATAGCAAAAGTTTTACTACTTCCTTACCAATTCAGATGCCTTTTATTTATTTTTATTGTCTATTTGCTGTAGCTAAGACTTCTAGTTCTATGCTGAATAAAAGTGGTGAGGGCGGACATTGCTGTCTTGTTCCTGACCACAGAAGAAAAATCTCAGTTTTTCCTCATTGAGTATGGTGTTTGTTGTGGGGTTTCATATATAGCTTTTATGATGTCTCTATATATGTTTCCTCTAACGTTACTTTGTGGAAGGTTTTTATCATGAATGGATATTGTGCCTTGTCAAATGCTTTTTCTGTGTTTTTGAAATAATCATGTGATTTTTAACCTTTCTCTTACTGATGTTATGTATCATGTTAATTGATGCGTAAATACCGAACCACACTGGCATCCTCGGAATAAAATGATATTTTTAATGTATTGTTGGATTGTGTTTACTAGTGTTTCATTGAGGATTTTTGCATCTATATTTATCAGAGATATTAGCCTGTAGATCTCTTTTTTATTGGTTTATTTATCTGGTTTTGGTATCAGGGTAATGCTGGCCTCATAGAATAAATTTGGAAGTTTTCCTTTTCTTCTATTTTTTGGAATTATTTGAAAGGATTTGATGTAACAGTTTTTTTTTTTTTTT
>NW_025410410.1:0-7148 GCF_002201575.2 Neomonachus schauinslandi
CTCCTGTAGGATTTTGATGGCTTCCTGTCTCACATTGAGGTCTTTCACCCACTTTGAGTTTATCTTTGTGAGTGGTGTTAGAGAATGGTTGAGTTTCATTCTTCTGCATGTGGCTGTCCTCTCTAGTGTATTTTTAATTTCAGTTATTGAGTTCTTAATCTCTGTTTTGTTCTTTTTTATGTTTTCAGTCTCTTTGTTAAGGGTCTCACTGAGGTCCTCCATTCTTTTCTCAAGTCCAGTGAGTATCTTTATGACCACTATGTTAAATCCCCTATCAGGCTTATTACTTACCTCCATTTCCTTTAGGTCTCTTGCTGTGATTTCATCTTGCTCTTTCATTTGGGACATATTCCTCTGTCTCCTCACTTTGTCCAAATCTCTGTTTTTATGTTTTAGGAAATTCAGTTATGTCTCTTGCTCTTGAAAGTAATGACCTTATAAAGAACAAGTCCTGTAGTGTCCTGTAGTGCAATGGTCCCTGTTTACCAGAACCTGGCACTTAAGGAGTGTCTCCTGTGTGTGTTGCATATGCCCTATGTTGTGGTTGAGCTGCATTTGCCTTCAGTTGTGTGCCATGACTCTCTGCCTGTTGTGGGCAGGGTTTGGTTCCTGTGTTGTTAGTGGGCCATTCTGAGGCCACCTTGGGTTTGAGTTGAGTTACACCAGGTATATGACAGAGATGCAGTAGCACCAAACTGCAGTGCCCTGAGACACTTTTGTTGATGGGTGGAGCCTGCAGTCAGACCAGATGTCTGCTCCCAGCCCACTCCTGGGGCCGCAGTTGGACTGGTGTGTGTGGTTGTCTTTGGATGGGTTATGGTCATGGACATTTTGGAGGGGGCAGGTCTGCAGGAGAACATGGGGGTGGGGCACCCTGTGTTAGCAAAGTTTGCACAGGTCTACTGAGGCCTGGCTGGAGGGTCACGTACAGAAAAGAATGCAGGGGCATGGTGCACTGTGCTTGCAAGGTCTCTGCCTCTTGGCTGTGGGAGGGGACCTGCAGTGGCCCAGAATAGAAGCAGATGGGTTGGAGGGGGCAGATCTGTAGAAGCTGGTAGTGTTAGATGGAAACGTTAGATGTCACCATGCTGGTTCTTACAGATGTCTAGGCCTCGGGGTATGGGGGCATCAGGAAGAGAAATGGCCCTCACTCTGAGATTAGTAAACAAATATCTCTCCTTTATGAACCATGCATTTTTTAAAATGCTGCTTCTGTGCTTTGTCTCTATGGAGCTGTTGGTTGTCCTTCCTTCCTTTCCTTCCTTCCTTTCTTCCCTTCCCTTCCCTTCCTTCCCTTCCTTCCCTTCCTCCCTTCCTCCCTTCCTCCCTTTCTCTCTCTCTCTCTTTCTTTTCTTTTTTTCTTTTTCTTTTTCTTTTTTGATGTGGGGCTGGAACTCATGACCCTGAGATTAAGAGTTGTATGCTCTACTGACTGAGCCAGCCAGGCACCCCATTGTGCTATTTTCTTTATGGGGGGGACTCAGTCTCCTATCACCCTTCCAGCTCTTGCAGAGCAAACCTGATTTTTAATTTCCATGTATTAAGCACAGCTTACTGTAAAAGCCTGTGGAATTCAGCCCCTCTGCTTTTCAATGCCAAGTGGTATGGGGATTTCCCATGCCTGGAGTGGCTGGGGTGTCTGTTTTTCTCCCTACTCAGCAACCTCAAAGATCCTCCATACTCAGGCAGTCCTGCATGTCCATTTAGCTCCTAGCTGTGTCTCTGCTCTTCCTCCCTCTTCGATGTGGCCTCTTGTTTACATTTAGCTGTGGAGACTTTGTTCTGCCAGTCTTTGGGTTGTTTTCTGGGTTATTTACACTGATGTGTGTATTATCTAGTTATGTCCATAGGATGAGGTTAGCTTAGGATCCTCCTACTCCACCATTTTCCCCAGAAGTCTCCACCTGTTCTATTATTGAAGGAACTTTCAGTAGTTTCCAAGTTTTGGTTCTTATATAATAGTACCTTCTTGGGAATGTCTTTTGGTGAATCTATGTGTGCATTTTTTACAGGTACATACTGAAGTTTAGAATCCACTGGTTATAATAAGGCAGGTAAACATCGTACTTTCAAGTTTTCCCAAGTGGTTATTCCTATTACTCTCTTACCAGTACAGCATTTTGCTTTACTGACAGAGAAATTAAAAAACAAACAAACTCAATTTAACTTGTATGTTTAATTCAACAAAATGTATTGAGCATCTATTATATATCAGGTACTTGTCTACCTTATGGAGCCTAGGTGGGGATAAAAATAATGCTGAGAAAAAAAGATAATGCTGAGAATAAGACAAAACAGTGGGTTGTAAGTGCTACAGACAAAGTAATAGAGTAACTTAATGGGGGAAAGGATAGTCTCTTCAATATATAGTATTGGGAAAACTGGATATTCATATGAAGAAGAATGAAATTGGGCCCATATGTTACACCACTCACAAAAATTAACTTGAAATAGATTAAAGGTTTATTTTTTTAAAAAGATTTTATTTTTAAGTAATCTCTGCACTCGACTCGGGGCTTGAACTTACAACCCCGAGATCAAGAGTTGCATGCTTTACTGACTAAACCAGCCAAGAGTCCCTAAAGATTTAAATGTAAGACCTGAAACCATAAAACTCCTAGAGGGAAACATGGAAAAAACTCCTTGACATTGGTCTTGGCAATGATTTTTTTGTATTTAGGCCAAAAATATAAGCAACAACAGCAAGAATAAATGAAAGTACATCAAACTTTAAAAAGTCCCTGCACAGCAAAAGAAACAGTCAACAAAATGAAAAGGGCATCTACAAAATGGGAGGAAATATTAGCAAACCATGTATCTGATAAGGGTTATAATCCAGAATATGTAAAGAGTTCGTACAACTCAGTAGCAAAAGACAAAATAGTCTGATTTCAAAATTGGCAAAGGACCTGGACACATATTTTTTCCAAAGAAGATAGACAAATGAACAACAGGTACATGGAAAGATGCTCAACATCATAATCATCAGGGAAATCCAAGTCAAAATCTCAGTGATATTTCAGGGCGTCTGGGTGGCTCAGTTGTTAAATGTCTGCCTTTGGCTCAGGTCATGGTCCCAGGGTCCTGGGATCGAGCCCAACATTGGGCTCTCTGCTAGGCGGGAAGCCTGCTTCTCCCTCTTCCACTCCCCCTGCTTGTGTTTCCTCTCTCACTCTCTCTCTCTCTGTCAAATAAATAAAATCTTTAAAAAAAAAATCAACAAGTGATATTTCACCTCCTGCCTGTTAGAATGGCTACTGTAAACAAAATAAGAGATAACATGTGTTGGCAAGGATGTGGAAAAAAGGAACCCTTGTGCACGGTTGGTGGGAATGTAAATTGGTGCAGCCACTATGGAGCTTCCTCAAAAAATTGAAAATCCAACTACCATATGATCTAGTAGTGTTATTTCTGGGTATATATCCTAAGGAAATGATCACTATCATGAAGAGATATCTGTGCTCCCACATTCATTGCAGTATTATTCACAGTAACCAAGACATGGAAACAGCCTAAATGTCCTTTGACAGATGAATGGACAAAGAAAATGTATATGTGTGTACACACACACACACACACACACACACTGGAGTATTATTCCCCCACAAAAAAGAAGGAAATCCTGCCATTTACAACAACATGGGTGGACCTTCAGGGCATTAAGCTAAGTGAAATAAGTCGGAGAAAGATAAATACTGTATGATCTCACTTATATGTGGAGTCTGAAAAAGCCAAATTCATAGAAATAGAGAGTAGACTGGTGTTTGCTGGGGCTTGGGAGGTGCATTGGGAGGAAATGAGATGTTGGCCAAAGGGTACAAATTTCTGGTTGTAAGAGGAGTAAGTTCTGGGGATTTAATGAATAGCATGGTGACTATTGTTAACAGTATATTTGAAAGTTGCTAAGAAAGTAAATCTTAAATGTCTCACTATAACAAAAACTGGTAATTATGTAAAATGAAGGCTGTATTAACCTTGGTAATCATTTTGTGTTATATACATATATTAAATCATCAAATCATATACCTTAAACTTAGGCAATATTATATGTCAATAACATCTCAGTAAAACTGGAAAAAAAATAGGATAAAGGTAATATGGAAGGGATGTATTTATGTTCTAGGTGTGGGCTTACCATTATTCTTTTGACTTTATTTTATTATTATTTTTAAAGATCTTATTTATTTGAGAGAGAGAGCATGAGCAGGGGGAAGGGGCAGAGAGAGGGAGTCTCAGACTCCCTGCTGGGGAGGGAGCCCAATGCAGGACTTGATCCCAGGACCCTGAGATCATGACCTGTGCCAAAGGCAGACACTTAACCAACTGAGCCACCCAAGCGCCCCAGTTTACCATTATTCTTTTGACTTTAAATTGTTCTTATCCCTTTGAAATAGATGATTTAAAAAGAGAATTTAGAAGATACAGAAAAAGAGAAATAGCTTCCCTCCCAAAGGCAGTCACTGTTAACATTTTTTTGGGGGGGTCTGTTTGCTTTCAGAGGACTTTTTAATGCTAAAATTTTTATTTTCATGGTTGATGTCATGCTGTTGATATGGTTTGGTGTTCATTCTGTTTTCATTTAATGACACGGCATAAACATTTTAGTATCGTATGATGGTATTCTTTGTAAATGACATTTTAATGGTGTATATTAGTCCAGTGAATACTACAATATAACAAACTACAATACCCGACAATAGATGATTGGTGGTTTCCCTTTTTCCTTATTCTCTATGATTACATGATGAATATTTTGAGCCTGTGAGCCTTTCTACAGTTAGAATTTATTTCCTTATGATATATTCCCAGAAGTAGAAATATGTGGTATTACTGGCATGTGCATTTTAAAGGCCACTGATGTCTGTTACCACGTTCTACCCCCAGAACAATAGAATGTATGTTTTACTGCACCCTTGCCAGCATTGGCTAATTAATGATTTTTTTGGGTAAAGAAGAAGAACATGATAGAAACATGGCATGCCAAGATAGATGCGTTACTGAATCAACACAGGTAAGATGATGCACGCAAGAGTCCTGACCGGGAGGAGTGTTTCTCTGATCCCTCTTGATTTTGTCAGGGAAACAGATGCGAGAGGCCAGCAGCTCGCCCATAACTGGGGAGCATAAGCTGTTGCCCTTTCTCACATTTGTACCTGGCCTTATAAATGCTGTGTAGAGCCTATTCTCTGAAGGGCCCTTCGAACTCATTGTGGAGATATTAATGAATCCTACCCTCGTTCGTAATTAGGAGCAGGAGCAGATGCCCCAAGCCAGATTTCAAGTCAAATTGCTGCTTATGGATCCCCCGCTGCTGGTACAATGTATAGATACTTTAATGCCCTTGTGGTGGAGGAGGGTGAGAAGAGATCATTAAAAACCGAGTCCATCCCCACCGTGGCAGTAAAGTGGTTTCTCCTGTTGAATACAGACAGGCCCTGAGCCCACATCTCCATCTTCATTTGTGTTCAAGACATCTGCCTGATTTTCATTAGCTGGTATTTCCTCCCACTGCTCTCACCACAGGCCTGTCTGGTGTGCTCAGCTCAGAGTAGGCAGGGAGAGGGTTTCCCCTGGCTGTTGTCTCAGCATCATAAATAAGATAATAGCACGACAGTTCTCTGGATCTGTCAGCATTTGGGGAGCTCTCTGCAGGCCTAGACAAGTGATTCCCAAGCAGGGAAGATTTTGCCCCCAGGGGACATTTGGCAAGGTCTAGAGACATTTCTGGTTGCCACAGCTAGGGAGGGTGGGGGGAAATGCTATTGGCATCTTGTGAGTAGAGGCCAGGGATGCTGCTAAACATCCTACCACGTACAGGACAGCCCCTCTCCCCTGAAATGTCTACAGTGCCAAGGTTGAGAAATGCTGGCCTAGAGACGTTGTTGTTCCTTTTTAATTTTTTTTAAAGATTATTTGAGAGAGAAAGAGAGTGAGAGAGGGAGAGAGAGAGCAGGGGCTAGGGGGAGAGGGAGAGAGAAACTTAAGCAGACTCCACGCTGAGCGCAGAGCCTGACACGGGCCTCAGTCTCACAACCCTGAGATCACGACCTGAGCTGAAATCAAGAGTCGGACGCTTAACTGACTGAACCACTCAGGTGCCCTGTGGTTGCTCCTTTTATGATTATTTTTTCCCAGTTTTGTCAAGAAACAATTGGCATACCATATGTTACTGAGTAAGCTTAAGACCTACAGTGTGATGGTTTGATTTACAGATCTTGTGATGTGATGACCACAGTAGGTTCAGCTAATCTCCATCTTTTCGTACAGATAAAATGAAGAGAAGAAAGGAAAAAAGGAAAAAAAACCTCTTGTTGCGATGAGAGCTCTTAGAATTTACTCCCTTAACAACTTTCCTTTATCCCACACAGCCCTGTTAACTGTAGTGACCATGTCATCCATTATATCCCTAGTACTTATTTTACAGCTGGAAGTTTGTACCTTTTGACCATCTTCCATTATGCCCCCTGCCCCAGCCTCCTGTAACTACAGATCTGATTTTTCTTTTCCCTTTGGTTTTGTTTTTGTTTTGTATTGGATTGCAAAATAAGCAAGATCATACAGTATTTATCTTTCTCTGCCTGACAGATTTCACTTAGCATAATGTCTTCAAAGTCCATCCGTGTTCTCAGGTGGTAGAATTTATTGTTGTTTTTTAATGGCTGAATAATATTACATTATATAGATGGATAGCACAACTTCTTTATCCATTTATCCATCAGTGGGCACATGGGTTGTTTTGTGTCTTGGCTATTGTAAATTATGCTGTGGTGAACATGGGGGTACAGATAGCTTTTCAAGTTAGTGGTTTTGTTTCCTTTGTATTCCCAGAATTGGAATTACTGGATCATATGGTAGTTCTGTTTTTAATTAGGGTTCACCATAGTGTTTTCCATAGTGGCTGCACCAATTTACAATCCTATCATAGTGCAGAGGGTTCTCTTTTATCTACATTCCTGCCAGCATTTATCTCTTGTCTTTTGATTATGGCCGTTCTAGTGATAAATCATTGCAGTTTTAATGTGAATTTCCCTAATTACTAGTGATGCTGAGCGTCTTTTCCATGTACCTGTTGGCCTTTTATATATCTTTTTTGGAGAAACATCTAGGTAGGTCCTTTGCCCAGGGTTTGTTTTTTTTTTTTTTTTTTT
>NW_025410410.1:7248-7675 GCF_002201575.2 Neomonachus schauinslandi
TTTTTTTTTTTTTTTTTTTTTTACACTATTTATTTATTTTTAAATTTTATTATGTTATGTTAGTCACCATACAATACATCATTAGTTTTTGATGTGGCGATCCACGATCCATTGTTTTCGTATAACACCCAGTGCTCCATGCAGTACATGCCCTCCTTAATACCTATCACCGGGCTAACCAATCCCCCCTCCCCACTCCCCTCTAAAACCCTGTTTGTTTCTCAGAGTCCATAGTCTCTCATGGTTCATCTCTCCCTCCAATTCCGCCCCCCACCCCGTCATTTTTCCCTTCCTTCTCCTAGTGTCCTCCATGCTATTCCTTATGTTCCACAAATAAGTGAAACCATATGATAATTGACTTTCTCTGCTTGACTTATTTTACTTAGCATCATCTCCTCCAGTCCCATCCATGTTGATGTAAAAGTTG
>NW_025410411.1:0-7148 GCF_002201575.2 Neomonachus schauinslandi
CTCCTGTAGGATTTTGATGGCTTCCTGTCTCACATTGAGGTCTTTCACCCACTTTGAGTTTATCTTTGTGAGTGGTGTTAGAGAATGGTTGAGTTTCATTCTTCTGCATGTGGCTGTCCTCTCTAGTGTATTTTTAATTTCAGTTATTGAGTTCTTAATCTCTGTTTTGTTCTTTTTTATGTTTTCAGTCTCTTTGTTAAGGGTCTCACTGAGGTCCTCCATTCTTTTCTCAAGTCCAGTGAGTATCTTTATGACCACTATGTTAAATCCCCTATCAGGCTTATTACTTACCTCCATTTCCTTTAGGTCTCTTGCTGTGATTTCATCTTGCTCTTTCATTTGGGACATATTCCTCTGTCTCCTCACTTTGTCCAAATCTCTGTTTTTATGTTTTAGGAAATTCAGTTATGTCTCTTGCTCTTGAAAGTAATGACCTTATAAAGAACAAGTCCTGTAGTGTCCTGTAGTGCAATGGTCCCTGTTTACCAGAACCTGGCACTTAAGGAGTGTCTCCTGTGTGTGTTGCATATGCCCTATGTTGTGGTTGAGCTGCATTTGCCTTCAGTTGTGTGCCATGACTCTCTGCCTGTTGTGGGCAGGGTTTGGTTCCTGTGTTGTTAGTGGGCCATTCTGAGGCCACCTTGGGTTTGAGTTGAGTTACACCAGGTATATGACAGAGATGCAGTAGCACCAAACTGCAGTGCCCTGAGACACTTTTGTTGATGGGTGGAGCCTGCAGTCAGACCAGATGTCTGCTCCCAGCCCACTCCTGGGGCCGCAGTTGGACTGGTGTGTGTGGTTGTCTTTGGATGGGTTATGGTCATGGACATTTTGGAGGGGGCAGGTCTGCAGGAGAACATGGGGGTGGGGCACCCTGTGTTAGCAAAGTTTGCACAGGTCTACTGAGGCCTGGCTGGAGGGTCACGTACAGAAAAGAATGCAGGGGCATGGTGCACTGTGCTTGCAAGGTCTCTGCCTCTTGGCTGTGGGAGGGGACCTGCAGTGGCCCAGAATAGAAGCAGATGGGTTGGAGGGGGCAGATCTGTAGAAGCTGGTAGTGTTAGATGGAAACGTTAGATGTCACCATGCTGGTTCTTACAGATGTCTAGGCCTCGGGGTATGGGGGCATCAGGAAGAGAAATGGCCCTCACTCTGAGATTAGTAAACAAATATCTCTCCTTTATGAACCATGCATTTTTTAAAATGCTGCTTCTGTGCTTTGTCTCTATGGAGCTGTTGGTTGTCCTTCCTTCCTTTCCTTCCTTCCTTTCTTCCCTTCCCTTCCCTTCCTTCCCTTCCTTCCCTTCCTCCCTTCCTCCCTTCCTCCCTTTCTCTCTCTCTCTCTTTCTTTTCTTTTTTTCTTTTTCTTTTTCTTTTTTGATGTGGGGCTGGAACTCATGACCCTGAGATTAAGAGTTGTATGCTCTACTGACTGAGCCAGCCAGGCACCCCATTGTGCTATTTTCTTTATGGGGGGGACTCAGTCTCCTATCACCCTTCCAGCTCTTGCAGAGCAAACCTGATTTTTAATTTCCATGTATTAAGCACAGCTTACTGTAAAAGCCTGTGGAATTCAGCCCCTCTGCTTTTCAATGCCAAGTGGTATGGGGATTTCCCATGCCTGGAGTGGCTGGGGTGTCTGTTTTTCTCCCTACTCAGCAACCTCAAAGATCCTCCATACTCAGGCAGTCCTGCATGTCCATTTAGCTCCTAGCTGTGTCTCTGCTCTTCCTCCCTCTTCGATGTGGCCTCTTGTTTACATTTAGCTGTGGAGACTTTGTTCTGCCAGTCTTTGGGTTGTTTTCTGGGTTATTTACACTGATGTGTGTATTATCTAGTTATGTCCATAGGATGAGGTTAGCTTAGGATCCTCCTACTCCACCATTTTCCCCAGAAGTCTCCACCTGTTCTATTATTGAAGGAACTTTCAGTAGTTTCCAAGTTTTGGTTCTTATATAATAGTACCTTCTTGGGAATGTCTTTTGGTGAATCTATGTGTGCATTTTTTACAGGTACATACTGAAGTTTAGAATCCACTGGTTATAATAAGGCAGGTAAACATCGTACTTTCAAGTTTTCCCAAGTGGTTATTCCTATTACTCTCTTACCAGTACAGCATTTTGCTTTACTGACAGAGAAATTAAAAAACAAACAAACTCAATTTAACTTGTATGTTTAATTCAACAAAATGTATTGAGCATCTATTATATATCAGGTACTTGTCTACCTTATGGAGCCTAGGTGGGGATAAAAATAATGCTGAGAAAAAAAGATAATGCTGAGAATAAGACAAAACAGTGGGTTGTAAGTGCTACAGACAAAGTAATAGAGTAACTTAATGGGGGAAAGGATAGTCTCTTCAATATATAGTATTGGGAAAACTGGATATTCATATGAAGAAGAATGAAATTGGGCCCATATGTTACACCACTCACAAAAATTAACTTGAAATAGATTAAAGGTTTATTTTTTTAAAAAGATTTTATTTTTAAGTAATCTCTGCACTCGACTCGGGGCTTGAACTTACAACCCCGAGATCAAGAGTTGCATGCTTTACTGACTAAACCAGCCAAGAGTCCCTAAAGATTTAAATGTAAGACCTGAAACCATAAAACTCCTAGAGGGAAACATGGAAAAAACTCCTTGACATTGGTCTTGGCAATGATTTTTTTGTATTTAGGCCAAAAATATAAGCAACAACAGCAAGAATAAATGAAAGTACATCAAACTTTAAAAAGTCCCTGCACAGCAAAAGAAACAGTCAACAAAATGAAAAGGGCATCTACAAAATGGGAGGAAATATTAGCAAACCATGTATCTGATAAGGGTTATAATCCAGAATATGTAAAGAGTTCGTACAACTCAGTAGCAAAAGACAAAATAGTCTGATTTCAAAATTGGCAAAGGACCTGGACACATATTTTTTCCAAAGAAGATAGACAAATGAACAACAGGTACATGGAAAGATGCTCAACATCATAATCATCAGGGAAATCCAAGTCAAAATCTCAGTGATATTTCAGGGCGTCTGGGTGGCTCAGTTGTTAAATGTCTGCCTTTGGCTCAGGTCATGGTCCCAGGGTCCTGGGATCGAGCCCAACATTGGGCTCTCTGCTAGGCGGGAAGCCTGCTTCTCCCTCTTCCACTCCCCCTGCTTGTGTTTCCTCTCTCACTCTCTCTCTCTCTGTCAAATAAATAAAATCTTTAAAAAAAAAATCAACAAGTGATATTTCACCTCCTGCCTGTTAGAATGGCTACTGTAAACAAAATAAGAGATAACATGTGTTGGCAAGGATGTGGAAAAAAGGAACCCTTGTGCACGGTTGGTGGGAATGTAAATTGGTGCAGCCACTATGGAGCTTCCTCAAAAAATTGAAAATCCAACTACCATATGATCTAGTAGTGTTATTTCTGGGTATATATCCTAAGGAAATGATCACTATCATGAAGAGATATCTGTGCTCCCACATTCATTGCAGTATTATTCACAGTAACCAAGACATGGAAACAGCCTAAATGTCCTTTGACAGATGAATGGACAAAGAAAATGTATATGTGTGTACACACACACACACACACACACACACTGGAGTATTATTCCCCCACAAAAAAGAAGGAAATCCTGCCATTTACAACAACATGGGTGGACCTTCAGGGCATTAAGCTAAGTGAAATAAGTCGGAGAAAGATAAATACTGTATGATCTCACTTATATGTGGAGTCTGAAAAAGCCAAATTCATAGAAATAGAGAGTAGACTGGTGTTTGCTGGGGCTTGGGAGGTGCATTGGGAGGAAATGAGATGTTGGCCAAAGGGTACAAATTTCTGGTTGTAAGAGGAGTAAGTTCTGGGGATTTAATGAATAGCATGGTGACTATTGTTAACAGTATATTTGAAAGTTGCTAAGAAAGTAAATCTTAAATGTCTCACTATAACAAAAACTGGTAATTATGTAAAATGAAGGCTGTATTAACCTTGGTAATCATTTTGTGTTATATACATATATTAAATCATCAAATCATATACCTTAAACTTAGGCAATATTATATGTCAATAACATCTCAGTAAAACTGGAAAAAAAATAGGATAAAGGTAATATGGAAGGGATGTATTTATGTTCTAGGTGTGGGCTTACCATTATTCTTTTGACTTTATTTTATTATTATTTTTAAAGATCTTATTTATTTGAGAGAGAGAGCATGAGCAGGGGGAAGGGGCAGAGAGAGGGAGTCTCAGACTCCCTGCTGGGGAGGGAGCCCAATGCAGGACTTGATCCCAGGACCCTGAGATCATGACCTGTGCCAAAGGCAGACACTTAACCAACTGAGCCACCCAAGCGCCCCAGTTTACCATTATTCTTTTGACTTTAAATTGTTCTTATCCCTTTGAAATAGATGATTTAAAAAGAGAATTTAGAAGATACAGAAAAAGAGAAATAGCTTCCCTCCCAAAGGCAGTCACTGTTAACATTTTTTTGGGGGGGTCTGTTTGCTTTCAGAGGACTTTTTAATGCTAAAATTTTTATTTTCATGGTTGATGTCATGCTGTTGATATGGTTTGGTGTTCATTCTGTTTTCATTTAATGACACGGCATAAACATTTTAGTATCGTATGATGGTATTCTTTGTAAATGACATTTTAATGGTGTATATTAGTCCAGTGAATACTACAATATAACAAACTACAATACCCGACAATAGATGATTGGTGGTTTCCCTTTTTCCTTATTCTCTATGATTACATGATGAATATTTTGAGCCTGTGAGCCTTTCTACAGTTAGAATTTATTTCCTTATGATATATTCCCAGAAGTAGAAATATGTGGTATTACTGGCATGTGCATTTTAAAGGCCACTGATGTCTGTTACCACGTTCTACCCCCAGAACAATAGAATGTATGTTTTACTGCACCCTTGCCAGCATTGGCTAATTAATGATTTTTTTGGGTAAAGAAGAAGAACATGATAGAAACATGGCATGCCAAGATAGATGCGTTACTGAATCAACACAGGTAAGATGATGCACGCAAGAGTCCTGACCGGGAGGAGTGTTTCTCTGATCCCTCTTGATTTTGTCAGGGAAACAGATGCGAGAGGCCAGCAGCTCGCCCATAACTGGGGAGCATAAGCTGTTGCCCTTTCTCACATTTGTACCTGGCCTTATAAATGCTGTGTAGAGCCTATTCTCTGAAGGGCCCTTCGAACTCATTGTGGAGATATTAATGAATCCTACCCTCGTTCGTAATTAGGAGCAGGAGCAGATGCCCCAAGCCAGATTTCAAGTCAAATTGCTGCTTATGGATCCCCCGCTGCTGGTACAATGTATAGATACTTTAATGCCCTTGTGGTGGAGGAGGGTGAGAAGAGATCATTAAAAACCGAGTCCATCCCCACCGTGGCAGTAAAGTGGTTTCTCCTGTTGAATACAGACAGGCCCTGAGCCCACATCTCCATCTTCATTTGTGTTCAAGACATCTGCCTGATTTTCATTAGCTGGTATTTCCTCCCACTGCTCTCACCACAGGCCTGTCTGGTGTGCTCAGCTCAGAGTAGGCAGGGAGAGGGTTTCCCCTGGCTGTTGTCTCAGCATCATAAATAAGATAATAGCACGACAGTTCTCTGGATCTGTCAGCATTTGGGGAGCTCTCTGCAGGCCTAGACAAGTGATTCCCAAGCAGGGAAGATTTTGCCCCCAGGGGACATTTGGCAAGGTCTAGAGACATTTCTGGTTGCCACAGCTAGGGAGGGTGGGGGGAAATGCTATTGGCATCTTGTGAGTAGAGGCCAGGGATGCTGCTAAACATCCTACCACGTACAGGACAGCCCCTCTCCCCTGAAATGTCTACAGTGCCAAGGTTGAGAAATGCTGGCCTAGAGACGTTGTTGTTCCTTTTTAATTTTTTTTAAAGATTATTTGAGAGAGAAAGAGAGTGAGAGAGGGAGAGAGAGAGCAGGGGCTAGGGGGAGAGGGAGAGAGAAACTTAAGCAGACTCCACGCTGAGCGCAGAGCCTGACACGGGCCTCAGTCTCACAACCCTGAGATCACGACCTGAGCTGAAATCAAGAGTCGGACGCTTAACTGACTGAACCACTCAGGTGCCCTGTGGTTGCTCCTTTTATGATTATTTTTTCCCAGTTTTGTCAAGAAACAATTGGCATACCATATGTTACTGAGTAAGCTTAAGACCTACAGTGTGATGGTTTGATTTACAGATCTTGTGATGTGATGACCACAGTAGGTTCAGCTAATCTCCATCTTTTCGTACAGATAAAATGAAGAGAAGAAAGGAAAAAAGGAAAAAAAACCTCTTGTTGCGATGAGAGCTCTTAGAATTTACTCCCTTAACAACTTTCCTTTATCCCACACAGCCCTGTTAACTGTAGTGACCATGTCATCCATTATATCCCTAGTACTTATTTTACAGCTGGAAGTTTGTACCTTTTGACCATCTTCCATTATGCCCCCTGCCCCAGCCTCCTGTAACTACAGATCTGATTTTTCTTTTCCCTTTGGTTTTGTTTTTGTTTTGTATTGGATTGCAAAATAAGCAAGATCATACAGTATTTATCTTTCTCTGCCTGACAGATTTCACTTAGCATAATGTCTTCAAAGTCCATCCGTGTTCTCAGGTGGTAGAATTTATTGTTGTTTTTTAATGGCTGAATAATATTACATTATATAGATGGATAGCACAACTTCTTTATCCATTTATCCATCAGTGGGCACATGGGTTGTTTTGTGTCTTGGCTATTGTAAATTATGCTGTGGTGAACATGGGGGTACAGATAGCTTTTCAAGTTAGTGGTTTTGTTTCCTTTGTATTCCCAGAATTGGAATTACTGGATCATATGGTAGTTCTGTTTTTAATTAGGGTTCACCATAGTGTTTTCCATAGTGGCTGCACCAATTTACAATCCTATCATAGTGCAGAGGGTTCTCTTTTATCTACATTCCTGCCAGCATTTATCTCTTGTCTTTTGATTATGGCCGTTCTAGTGATAAATCATTGCAGTTTTAATGTGAATTTCCCTAATTACTAGTGATGCTGAGCGTCTTTTCCATGTACCTGTTGGCCTTTTATATATCTTTTTTGGAGAAACATCTAGGTAGGTCCTTTGCCCAGGGTTTGTTTTTTTTTTTTTTTTTTT
>NW_025410411.1:7248-7675 GCF_002201575.2 Neomonachus schauinslandi
TTTTTTTTTTTTTTTTTTTTTTACACTATTTATTTATTTTTAAATTTTATTATGTTATGTTAGTCACCATACAATACATCATTAGTTTTTGATGTGGCGATCCACGATCCATTGTTTTCGTATAACACCCAGTGCTCCATGCAGTACATGCCCTCCTTAATACCTATCACCGGGCTAACCAATCCCCCCTCCCCACTCCCCTCTAAAACCCTGTTTGTTTCTCAGAGTCCATAGTCTCTCATGGTTCATCTCTCCCTCCAATTCCGCCCCCCACCCCGTCATTTTTCCCTTCCTTCTCCTAGTGTCCTCCATGCTATTCCTTATGTTCCACAAATAAGTGAAACCATATGATAATTGACTTTCTCTGCTTGACTTATTTTACTTAGCATCATCTCCTCCAGTCCCATCCATGTTGATGTAAAAGTTG
>NW_025410412.1:0-7674 GCF_002201575.2 Neomonachus schauinslandi
CCACTCCAGCAACCCTCAGTTTGTTTCCTGCGATTAAGAATTCCTCATATCAGTGAGGTCATATGATACATGTCTTTCTCTGTTTGACTTATTTCGCTCAGCATAACACCCTCCAGTTCCATCCACATCGTTGCAAATGGCAAGATCTCATTGCTTTTGATGGCTGCATAATATTCCATTGTATATATATACCACATCTTCTTTATCCATTCATCTGTTGATGGACATCTTGGCTCTTTCCACAGTTTGGCTATTGTGGACATTGCTGCTATAAACATCGGGGTGCACGTACCCCTTCGGATCCCTACATTTGTATCTTTGGGGTAAATACCCAGTAGTGCAGTTGCTGGATCGTATGGTAGCTCTATTTTCAACTTTTTGAGGAACCTCCGTACTGTTTTCCAGAGTGGTTGCACCAGCTTGCATTCCCACGAACAGCGTAGGAGGGTTCCCCTTTCTCCACATCCCCGCCAACATCTGTCGTTTCCTGACTTGTTAATTTTAGCCATTCTGACTGGTGTGAAGCGGTATCTCATTGAGGTTTTGATTTGGATTCCCCTGATGCCGAGCGATGTTGAGCACTTTTTCATGTGTCAGTTGGCCATTTGTATATCTTCTTTGGAAAAATGTCTGTTCATGTCTTCTGCCCATTTCTTGATTGGATTCTTTGTTCTTTAGTGTTGAGCTTGATAAGTTCTTTATAGATTTTGGATACTAGCCCTTTATCTGATATGTCATTTGCAAATATCTTCTCCCATTCTGTCGGTCGTCTTTTGGTTTTATTAACTGTTTCTTTTGCTGTGCAAAAGCTTTTTATCTTGATGAAGTCCCAATAATTCATTTTTGCCCTTGCTTCTCTTGCCTTTGGCGATGTTTCTAGGAAGAAGTTGCTATGGCTGAGGTCAAAGAGGTTGCTGCCTGTGTTCTCCTTTAGGATTTGGATGGACTCCTGTCTCACATTGAGGTCTTTCAACCATTTGGAGTCTATTTTTGTGTGTGGTGTAAGGAAATGGTCCAGTTTCATTCTTCTGCATGTGGCTGTCCAATTTTCCCAACACCATTTGTTGAAGGGACTGTCTTTTTTCCATTGGACATTCTTTCCTGCTTTGTCGAAGATTAGTTGACCATAGAGTTGAGGGTCCATTTCTAGGCTCTCTATTCTGTTCCATTGATCTATGTGTCTGTTTTTGTGCCGTACCATACTGTCTTGATGATGACAGCTTTGTAATAGAGCCTGAAGTCCAGAATTGTGATGCCGCCAGCTTTGCTTTTCTTTTTCAACATTCCTCTGGTTATTCGGGGTCTTTTCTGGTTCCATACAAATTTTAGGATTATTTGTTCCATTTCTTTGAAAAAAGTGGACGGTATTTTGATGGGGATTGCATTGAATGTGTAGATTGCTCTAGATAGCATTGACATCTTCACAATATTTGTTCTTCCAATCCATGAGCATGGAACGTTTTTCCATTTCTTTGTGTCTTCCTCAATTTCTTTCATGAGTATTTTATAGTTTTCTGAGTACAGATCCTTTGCCTCTTTGGTTAGATTTATTCCTAGGTATCTTATGGTTTTGGGTGCAATTGTAAATGGGATCGACTCCTTAATTTCTCTTTCTTCTGCCAAGACAGTCTTTTAACAGCAGTGCTATTGACTTTAATCCTGAATTTCCCCTTTTTCCCCTCAACGTACTGGAGGAGCCCATGCCCACAGGGGTTTGCTGATGGGTTTTATCTGCCCTCCGAGCCCGTCTGCATGAAGAGGCCTGGCAGTGGCTCATCATCCCCTGTCCCCTGGCGGGTGTGTTTGGCAGACAGTGGATTCTTGTCATTTTTCTTCACGTGGCTTTGACTGTCGGGTAGTAAGTAACGCTCATGGGAAAGCTGGACTTCCAGTAACGATCTTGACATCAGACCCTGGGGCGCCGGGCGTGCCGCAAGCCGGCATGAACCCTAGCACACCATTGAGCCAAGAGCGCTGGCAGCTTGGAGCAGCATCTGTCTGCAGAGGAGCTGACTCCTGGCAAGCGTCCTCCTGCAGGACCGGGGGTCCCCAGGGCCTGGGCCGGGGCCTCAGCTCCCTCCCCCAGTCCGCCTCCTCCACACACAGTAGGCCCCGTGGAATCACCCAGGCCCCCTCTGGCCCCTCATCCCACAGGAAGGAGGCATCTCTGGGCATCACCTCCACATCCGTACAGGAGGGACCAGGGAAGGGTGGGACCAGCTGCTGGCCCCTGGGCAGACCCACCCAGAGAGGGGGAGGTAGCCGCCCAGGGGAGGATAGTGACTGCTGACCCCTCTGGGATGCCTCTGCGGGGGACACCCAAGCCAGAGTCAGCTGGGTCTAGGGACATCCATGATGTGGACAGGAACCCCACCCTGGCCCGGGAGCCAAGTACCGGCCACTCTGCACCTCAGCACAGAGGAGCCCTGTGACCCACACACTCCTGTATATGTGGAAGGACCAGTCAGGCTTCCGTATAAAATGAAAACGCAGGGTCCTTGTTCAAACGTTGCTAACAGTTTCAAGATGGTGACAGCAGAGAATTAAGCCAAGCAGGGCCCCTCCTGAGCAGAACCTCTTGAGCATGGCTCCCCCAAGCATGGCCTCCCAGAGCATGTCCCCCCTTAATCATGGCCACCTGAGCTTGCCTTCTGAGCATGGCCCCCTGAGTATGCACCACCCCAGCATGGACCCCTAAGTGGGGGGTCCTCCTGCACGTCCCCACCCCTGAGCATGCCCTCCCTGAGCTTGCCTCCTGAGCATGGCCCCCGAGCATGCAGCGCCCCACCATGGACCCCTGAGTGGGGGGCCCTCCTGTGCATCCCCACCCCTGAGCATGCCTTCCCTGAGCTTGCTTCCTGAGCACGGCCCCCTGAGCATGCACCACCCCAGCATGGACCCCTGAGTGGGGGGCCCTCCTAAGCATGCCCTGTCGACATCATGGTTACACCCCTTGAAGGGGGCGAGGACCCAGTCATCCCGAGGTTCTGCTCTTCCGGCTCCAGGGCTGAGGGGGTGTCACTCGGGGCCCGGAGTGCTGTAGGGTGGCAGGGAGCCTCCTCCCCTCCCCCCAGCTCCTACTCACCTTTGCCCGTCTTTTGCAGGGTGGGGCCAGCCGCAGAAAACTTGCTGGCAAAGGTGTCCATGTTTTCTGTGGCCTGAGGCCGTTGATCCAGCCCAGGGCTGCCTGGGGTGGTGGTTAATGTTTGGAAACCCCTGGGGTGAAGTGTGGGGGCGCTGGGGCTTGGCAGGAAGGACTTGTCCCCCATGGCCTCCCCGACGTGACCCTCCTCTCCTGATTGATCTGTTCCCACTATTCTCTGTCCACACCCGGCGCCTCTTTGGCAGGTCTCAGCACGCACCGTGGGGAGCACCCCTCTCCCTGCCGCGGGAGGAGGGCAAGAGAGTCAGGTGCTTAACGGGCCCTCGCCGCAGCCCCAGCCCCCCACCGGCTGAGTTGGGCTGGCTCTCTCTCTGATCGTGTTTTCGAGTCTTGTTCATTTTGCAAACTGTTTTCAAAGAGCCAGCTCTGGGTTTAATTATCACTTCCTCAGAGCTTTTGTTTGGGAATTTGTTTCCTTGGGTTTCGACCAAATTGTCTCCTTCCTGTGCTCCCGGGGTGTGCAGCACGTGGGTCTGGCCCGCGCTCCCCCATGGGGCTGGGGGCTCCCTGTCCGCCGCTCACCCCCTGCAGGCCTGCCAGGCCCGGCTGCTCTCCCGCCGCGTTCCAGAGGCTCTGGCCTTGACATGACTCGTCTGTTCCCATTGCCGCTGTGTCACTTTCTCTCTGCTCCCGCTTTGCCCATCACTGAGTCTCACTCTAGCTGAGCCGGTTCTGGTGCCTTCCGTCCTGCCCCGTGGCTGCTCAGGACACGTTCACACCTGCCGACAGTGTCCCCGTGGCCTTTACAGCCACGTGGGAAAGTAGCTGCGGTGACGTGATGGGGGACAACCCCCTCCCCAGAGCCCGGGGACGTGGTGCCTGTGAGCACCTGCCCTGCCCGAGCCTAGACGCGACCCCGGCTCACAACACGTCACATCTGCGGTGGCGCTGGGCCCCACGGAGGCCTCCACCTGCAGCGCTGGGCCTTTCCGAGGTTCCCAGCTCCAAGGCTGGCCCTGTGTCACCCAGCTGTTGCTGGGGTCCAGCTGTTCTGGCTTCGCCCTCAGAGACACCCCATCTCTGGGCTGGATCTGACCTCCGAGGTGCGTCCCTTTGCATTTATCGTCTGCAGCGCACTCTGCTCCTTACCCCAGACGTACGGATGGGTTTTCACTCGGGGGATGCTCCTGGTCTCCCCGGACTCCAAGTCACAAGCCACCTCTTATTCCTGCCAGCCAGCATCCTCGTCCTCCCTTCTCCCTCGGAGCTTGCTCACCCCCACCCGCCCATTGCATGGAGGCCACGTGAGCCTGTCCAGTCTACTCGGGAAGCAGCCCAAGCAGCACAGGGGCTCCCACACGCATGCACGCATACAGGCACACGCATGTGCATGCACACACGCACAAGCACATACATGTACTGCACATGAGTGTGCGCACGCCCACATACGGGCACATACATGTGTGCACACACATATACACACAGGCACGCACACACACACACACGGAAGCTTCACATCACCAGCTGCAAATGAGAGACGGGCCTCGGCACAAGGGCGACTAGAAACGAGGTTCTCTTTCCAGGGTCGAGCCCTGACGAGATGCCCCCTCTCCAGAGAGCCCTCAGAAGCCGGGACCCCACCTTCTCAGCGGCGTGTCACATGGGTTGGGTTGAGACTTCCTCCTTCGGGTGAGGCTACAGCCTGAAACAAGGGTATTTTCCCTTGTATTTAACGAGCTCGAGGTTACAATGGCAAAGTGCTACTTCTTGAAATGGACAAAAAGGGGCTCGAGTGCTGGCGTGGGAGGTAATTTCTCGGGTTCAGCTGTAGGACGGCGAGGTGGGATAGATGTCCCTGCTGTTCCTGGATCTGACCTTCGAGGCACAGCCATGGACATGCCCTCCGTTGGTGCCCCAAGGCTGCCATCAGCCTCTGCCCAAGCGCCCCTCCTGTTGCTGATGTGCCCCCGGCCTGTGGGGCGGGCGGGCTGCCGCAAGCTCTCCCTCCCTGAGCCGGCACCTTCACCACCTGGATGTGGTTCCAACGCCAGCCTGGCTTTGGCCCATCGGAAGATGGCGGACGTGGCGCTGGGGGGGCTCACCCAAGTCCTCCGCGCTCACCTTGAGCAGGACGTGCCTGGGGGCATGAGCAGGGCCCAAGGGCACCTGCTTGAGGCCCCGCGGCTTGAAGCAGAGCGCCCCCCAGACGCAAGTCAGCAAGCGCTTCCCGCCCTGAGCCGACAGGTTGCATGATGCTCGAGGTTGGGCAGCAGCTGACCCGTCCAGCACCTTGATCGGGCCTTCCCTGTGTGACATCTGGGACACTCTCCAACATCACTCTCAGTAACTTCAAGAAACCCTGACATACTCCCCCAAGGTTTGCCAATCCTCTTTGTACAGAATCTTCCCCTGGAGGAGGATGCTCAACGCCACAAAGGTCTGGGTGCTCTGAGTGAGGACAGGGGCTGGTGGCGGGCAGGGAGGGCCCGCATCTGGGGGATATTTCGTGTACACGGCCCAGCCCAGACGAACCCTCAGGGGACGTGCCCCTGGGTTTCCTGCCCTCCTCCAGGACCGTGTCATGGTAAATTCTGAAGAGAGGGACATCAGATCGCCTGGTTGACCTTTGCTCTGCATGGGACCCAGGGGCAGCCACCCTACCCCGGTGTCATGTACCACGTCGTGAGGAACAACTGGATAGATTCTGGGGTCTTCGGAGGCCAGCTCCAGTCTTCGACACCCAGGCCTAGGCTTCCCCCAACCCCACAGCGGTGAAGGGGCTCTGGCCGGCCTCCAGCCTGCTGACCCGCCCTGCGGCCCACAGGGGAGGCCGAGGCCAAGGGAGTGGGAACTGTCGGGATTGCCTCGGGCATGGCTGATGTGGAGTTGCTCTGAGGCATCAGGAGAATTCTTCCTCTCCACCTGTGTTCCCCAGAACGTGTCTCAAATCCCCCCGATTCTCTGAGCCCTTCCTCAGCGCCAGGCCCCCTAGGATGTCTCAGGGCCCCCTGACTCCCTGCTGTCCCTGTGGGAAGTGTTTGGGGCGCAGGTTACCCACAGAGGCCCCAGCCGCCCACAGGCGCCACAGACTGAGGTCATCCTGGCTGGTGCTCTCCTGCCCGGGGAGCTCCGCTGGGGACCCCCCAGGCCTTGCTGCAGCCTGAGCGGGTCTTCAGTTCCCCCTGGATCAGAGACACGATGGTCCCCCTTCCCTGCCGGCCCCAGTGCAGCCCATCTCCTGACAAGCCTCATCGTGGGGGAAGCGAGAAGGGGCACAGACTTGAGCAGAGAGCATGGGGTGAAAGGAGGAGAGCAAGGCCCTCTCTCCACCAGAAAATGGGGGCACTGCATCAGCGGGGGCAGATAGCCTCTTCCCCACCCTTGTGCATGTGGCACGCATATGCATGTGTGTGCACACGTGTGCATGCGTGTGCGTGTGTGTGCAGAAGGGCCTCCCGCACCACCGGGCTCCCCCAACCCAGGGTGCCCATGGCTGCAGGTCACTGAAGGCAGCAGGGCAGCACCCCTCCTTCTGTCCTTCTCCACCTCCCTTCTCTGCTTCCTTGGGCCCCACCCATCTCCTCTGTCAGACCACCAGCTTCCGGGTTCGGGGCAGAGCCTGCCCTGGACACAGAGCCGAGCCCCACACACGCCCTCAGCCTCCAGGAGCTCCTGAACCAAGGAGGAGACCATCCAGAGTCAGACGATGGCCATGCGGTGATGCTGGGCCAGGAGCATGAGGGGTCCCCACCCAGCCAGGGAGACCGGGGCAGACTTCCTGGAGGAGGTGACACCTTGATACGGGCCCTGGAAGGTAACATGGCCTGTGGGAAAACTGGCCTCCCAGTGAGGTCCCAGCAGAGTCCCACCCTCGGCTCCCCCAGCCCCCATGCTGTGTCCAAGGGGGTCTCCACTCACATAAAGGAGACAGACCATGCCACCCACCTGCCTACAGCTTTCAGTGGTCACCACAGCCATCTCTGGATAGCACCCCACGCCTCGGTCAGCACCTGCCCCTCCCGGAGCCCTACATGCAAGGCTCAGCCCACCAGCCTGGCGTCTGTCACTGCCTCTGAGCACCCCCAGCCCCCTGCTCAGCCCTCGCTCGGCCTCGCTCGGCCGGCACATCTGCGGGCAGGCGGCTGCACCTTGGGGTACCATCTGGCAGCCTCGCCCACCTGGTTAGTGTCTCCTGTCCCCTCTCTGTCGCCTGTCCAAGTCACGGCTGCTCCCTCCTGGGGCAGGCAGGGGACAGAGAGGGGATGTGGGCTGGCCACAGGGGTCCTGGCTCACCCCTCATCACACAGTACGTGAGCATAAAGTGGTGTTGTTTTAAGCCACTAAGTTTGTGATAATGGTGTCAGCAACAATCGGAAACAAATGGAGGACTCCAGGAAAGAGAGAAAGGGAGGGGGAGGATGGAGGGAGAAGGGAGGAGGGGAGGAGGAGGGGGAGTAGAAGAGGAGAGGGGGAGGAGGAGGAGGAAGATGGGGAAGGGAGGGGGGAGAAAGAGGGGGGAGGGGAGGGAGGGGAGGGGGGGGGAGGAGGGGGGGGGGGGGGGGGGGGGGGGG
>NW_025410413.1:0-1814 GCF_002201575.2 Neomonachus schauinslandi
TCAAACAGAGACAGAGCAGACCAGAGGGAGGAACAGGGCAGCTCAACAAGCCTGAGCCCGCGTGTAGGAGCCATGCGGCGGGCCCCGGAGGACAAGACGAGACAAAGCCCAGGGGGAGAAGCAAGGGAAGGGGAGTCAGGGGTGACCAGAAAGCGGAGAAAGAGACAAAGCACGGAAGGAGGAAGGTGGCTGCGGCTGGCAGGGCCGCCAGTCTCTTCCACACACTAAGCCGCCAGCTGGGGTTGCACGGCTCCCAGACCGGACTCCCACACCAGCTCCCTGAGACCTGTTCGGGGACCCTTTCATGTGCCCCAGGCCCTCCCAGGCCCCTGCGGCGCCTCGCACCCTCAGCCATGAGCTGGATCTCATGGGACATGGCCGTGCCCAGCTTATTGCTGGCAAAGCAGCGGTAGGTGCCCTGGAACCTCTGGGCAAAGTTGCTGTTGTTGCCCGTGATGGTGAAGGAGCCCGAATGCGGTGCCTGGTGCACGGTCACACCCAGTTCCTCCTTGGGTTTGAAGTGGATGCCATCCCGAGTCCAGCGGAACCTGTGGGCAGAAAAGGGCTCAGAGGCCTGAGGCCCTGGAACCCAGGACAGGGGCTGGAACAGGCCAGAGGCCAGGCTGTGAGCAGCCAGGGGCGCCGGGGATGGACTGGGCAGGGCAAGGACCAAGGGTGATGAGAGAGATCTAGGGCATCTGGGCACAGAAGTTGGGTGGCCCTGGGAGGCACAAGGACTAGAAGCTGAGGTCAGCAGCCAGCAAGAGGGCTTAGAAGGTGAAGGTCACTCACTGCACTTCAGGTTTGCCACTGGCCTCACACTTGAGGCTGATGTCATCTGTGGGGAAGACGACCAGGCGACGTGGAGACTGTTCCGTGATGACAGGTGGTTCCATCACTGGGGACAGGATAGACAGAGACGTGGTAAGGATGGTGTCTGGCTGGCTTTCGGAGCCTCCACCCCTGTTCCATTGTGAAGGAAGCAGGGTTTGAAACCCTTAGAGCCCCAAGGCTACGGCGGTGGGGGGAAGGAAGAAGGAGCTAGAGAGCCATAGGCTTGTGGGCCATGAAAAGAGGGAGAGGAGGGAACACGGTACAAAGGTAGAAAGACAGAACAGAGAGAACAGCAACAAAAAGTACAAAGACAGACATCTAAGAGAGAGATGAAGCCAGAGACAGTAACCAGGAAGTCCCGGGGAGAGAGGGGAGCAGAGAGGACAGAGCAGCGGCAAGAAGCAGGAGAGTGAGCGAGGAAACACACAGGCCAGGGCAGAGACGAGGGCAGAGATGGAACAAAGACAGCCCACAGGTGAAAGAGCCAGAGAAGCGGGCAGCACGCATAGGGCACCGGGCTCCTGGGGAGAGCTGAGTAGGTGGAGCATATGCTGGAAGGGGACTTGCTGGCACCCCTCTTTCCCTCTCTCCCTGGCCTTCTGGGAAACACCCTCTCCCAACTTACCACGGTATCCTTCATCTAAGAAATCCAGGCAGCAAGGGAGAGAGCGGAGAGAAATGCTGACACTAAGCCCCAGCAGGGAGCCCAATGGCAGGGGCAGAATAAGCCCCAGCAGACCCCCTGGGGAAGGGGAGAGAGGGAACCGGGCCACGGGTGGTGTGACACGGGGGTTACATGACAGGCTGGAGTTGTGGCAGGTCAAGACCCAGAGGACAGGACAGTGCCCCGATCACTGGTCTCAGGAGTGGGGTCATGCCCACAGGGGGCCAGGCTGTGGGGCTCTCGGCAGACAGGGAGAAAGGGAGAAATCTGTGCCTTTTACAAGGAGTGCCCTTTGGACAGACCCTTGCAACCCCCC
>NW_025410413.1:1914-7667 GCF_002201575.2 Neomonachus schauinslandi
GGTGCTTCCGAAGGTGGGGAGGCAGGCAGCTCAGCATCCAGGGCACCCTCCCCTGCTCCAGCCCACTTCCCTCCTAATCCAATTAGCACAGCTCAGTGTTTTCAATTACCCAGGCCCAGCCTTCGGAGCCCAGCCGCCCCTCCTCCCGGTGAAACCCTCCCAAAGGCCTGGCTGCATCCGAGTTTCCATCGCCTGCAGGGCTAACGCCAACCCTCTCTTTCCCCCCTTCCTTCCTCCCCGCCTGCCACCAAGTTCCCTGGGGCGGAGGCCAGAGCTACTGCCTCCCCGCACAGGACTCAGCCCGGCACTGGCCTGGGTGGCTGTGAGGCGGGGAGAGGAGGCAGGGAGGCAGGACAGGGAGGGCAGTAGTGCGCTCTGAAAGCTTTGTCTCTGCAGAAGACCTCCGCTAAGGGCCCCCAAGAGAGAGGATGAGGCTTCCTGGGGACACTGCAGAGGGAGCCCTGAGCTGGGGAGGGGCCAGTGCAGGCAGCCCAAGAGCAAGAGACGGTGATTGGGATGGGGAACAGTATGGGGAAAATCGACTGGGTGGAGGAAGCGGGAATAGAGACAAAGGGGCCTGGAGTGGCAGGGAGGGAGACGGTTCTAGCTGGAGGATGCGTTCCAACGGGGAAGCACCAGGCCACCCAGCATATTGTATTGGGGTCAATAACAAGTGCTGGCCGGTGCCCAGGGCAGCCCACTTCTCTCTCCTCACTCCTCCCTTTCTCCAAATTCTCCCTGCCCCGTCCACACACACGGACACACCCGGCCAGATGGCCCAGCCAGTGTGGTAGCAGGGCAGGCCAGGCTGGTGCCCAGGGTAAGGCCTGAAAAGCAACCAAGAGGAGACGGAGGGGAAGGAGGACAAGTACGTGTATGTCAGTGTGCAAAAGTGTGAATCCAGGCAGACATGCGAATGCTCCTGGGTGAACTGCCTGAAACATGTTTGCCCGGCAATGTGTTTGTATATGGGTGTGTCTTGCCAGAGAACATCTGAAGGCTATGGGTGTGCGTGCTTGCGTTCGGTATTGTACACCTGCCTCCATCTGTGTGGATGACTGCTCCTTTGTGTCTAAACCCCTTGCTTGTGTGTGGTGTGTGTGTGTGTGTGCGCGCGTGCGCCTCTTACGTGTCCTCTTGGGGTCTCTGCCCCTTCTGTATATCTGGGCCTGATTGGATACAGGTGGCTTGTCTGTGTCTACCCAAGTGTGCATCTATGTGCATCTGTAACCGGGGTCTGTGCAGGTGTGACTGCATGGGCCTCCATGTGCATATCTAAGGGGTCATCCCCACCCTTTGTCCTGTCGGTCCCTCTCCACCTTCTCCAGACCCTCAGCTGCCTTCCCCCAATGCCAGGTACCTTCCAAGCGCACCTCCCTCCACCCCTGTCCCATTCCTGGCATAGACAGTCTTCCCCACTGCCAGCCCCCTGCTCATCTTTCAGTGACACTGGCCTCCTCCAGGTCCAGGCTCAGAGACAAAGGTGGCAAGGTGAAAGGAGAAAGGATTGGAACTACCAAGGAAGGAGCAGGCTCAAGATAAACATCATCATGGTAACACACACCCCACACGCAAATGGGTACTCACATGTGGCCCCAACTCACATGCATACACGACCCACTATACTCAAATGCTAACAGTCAAATACCTGCAGACCTTCCAAACCTGACCAATAAGTAACAGTTATAGTGCCTCACAAACTTACACATATAGGAAATCAAAATCACACTCAAGAATATCCACACTTTGTCAATCACAACCACATACTTCCATACACACAAAATATACGGTCTGTGCAACTCACAAGCATGTGCCAATTCTCATGTTTTGTCACAAACCTCCAGCCATACTCCCCAACACCCACACACCTACCCATGACCCTCCACAAACGAAAGGTTCCAGCAGTCCCACCCCTCAGCCCCACGCAATCATAAGGATCCAGAAAGCTGGGGGGCCTTTGTAAGGTGTCTTGTCCTGTCTCACTTCACAGACAGGGCTACCAAAAGCCCGAGATGGAATTACTCGTCAGAAGGAAGGCAAAACTTGAATCCAGTGCACAAGCTAGCCCGTAACTGGGGCCGGTCCACTTCTCCTGCCCGCCACAATCCTGGCGGCGGGGGCGGGGAGGGGGGGGGCGGTGTGCGGGCCAAGGGAGAGCGCACAGAGAGGGGCCCTGCCAGAGCCAAGCCCGCTGTCCGTGGTCCTGAAACCGCCCGCCCCGCCCGCGCCTGTTCCCTATCCATGGTGCTGACACACCCCGCGTCTTCCACCCCGTCCTCTCCAGAGGTCCTGGGTACCTCCCGCCCACTCTGTGCCCAGGAAAGTAGGAGTGAGGGTCCAGAGCCGGCAGAAGGTGAGGAGGCAGAAGATAAAGAGGAGCCCAGCGCGGCGGCGAAGGGAGGCGTCAAGGCTCCCTCCAGCTACTCACATTCGTCGGGGATCTGGATGAGCAGGCAGGGGCTGCACAGAAGGAGAGGCCACAAGTACCGCAGCGACACGGCCATCTTCCCGGCGGCGCCGGCAGCTCGGCACGGCACAGCCGGCCGAGCTCGGCTCAGGCTCCGGCCGGAGGGAAGGGGGCTGGTGGGCGGCTTGGGGCGGGAGCCGGGGGTGGGGGCACTGGGAGAGGGAAGGAGGGAAAGGAAAGGTGGGGGAGGAGAGAGGAGAGAACGGACGACTTTAGTGACTAACATCTGGGCGAGCCAGGGCTCTTGGCCCCGCCCCCCGCCCCGCCCCCAGCTGGCCGGCTCCCCCATCCCTCCCTCCCCCGCACCTTAGAGGGAGAAACCTAGAAGAGTCTTAGCACCGGCTAGGCCTCCAGGTTGCCTTTCATTCCCTTTCTCCTCTGTCTGTGCCTTCTGCACCAGCTGCCTCTCCAGCATCAACTTGTTGCCCCAATCAGCTCCCCTGGGCATGCCACAGGCCACTCTGTGCATGAGTGTGGATGTGGATGGGCACGTAGCCAAATATGCACATTAGTATTTATGTGGCTGTGTATGTGCATGCAGGAACACATTTGTATATGTCTTCTCTGGGACAGGAGTGCACTCACAAGTGGGTATGTGTCTGGGAGAATCAATGCATGGGTCTAGATAGCTGTGTGTGCACACAGGAGAAGGTGTGTCTTCTCGTGTGTATCTGTGGGGGATCAATCCTCACATCTGCTATCTCTGTGTGTGCACAGAAGCAGGGGCACGCATGTATGTAGAAAGAGAACTCTTGTCAGTCTCATTGTTGTGGGTTTCAGAGCCAACTAATCTCTGGGTGCTGTTCAGGTCTAAAAAGCTGGTGGGGGGCAGTGGGATCTTGGGAAGTGGGGACAGGGAAGGGAAGAAAGGGGCCCAGGAAGGTGGCATTTCATAGAACAGTTTGAGGAAATGGAAGAAGGGCGAAGGAAGCCTAACCTCAAGAAGTGGCAGGAGAAAAGGAAGTAGGAAAGCACCTCTCCTCTGTCCCTCAGGCCCCTTGCGGGGGGGGGGGGGGGCAATAGAAGTCACTGTGGCCTCTCCCCTTCCAGATGCTGCAAGCCAGGGTCAGGGCAGGGATCAGCGGGAGCCCTGGGACAGTCACCTCTCAAATGTCTGGCAGGCCCAGGTCTTTTTCTGAGTCTTCCAGGCTCAATTGCTAGATGTGTCCACCCAAGCCCAAGTGAGAGCAGCCATACCCATGTTCCACTTGCATGCAAGAAGCCCTGAAGACTGGAGGCAAGGGGAGACTCCAAGCAAGGGGAGTTTCTCTGCCAATGACAGAAGAGGAAACACACTCCCAAGAAGACAGCTGGCTTTGACTCCAAACAGGAATGGGTGTGGGAAAGAGGCAAGTGGAGAAAGTGCAGGAGGGGTAAAAATAGGTTGCTGGTTGACAGAGAGCTTGAGGCTGGAGCTGGGGTCTGGATGCCCTCCCCAAGACCATACTGGACATCTTCATTGTGCCCAGCCAACACTTCAACGAAGGGGGACCAAGCTTCATCCAGAACGCTGAAGGGGTGGGTAGGGAGGCCTAGGATGCCATGCTAAGGCATCTAGACTCTGTCAGGAAGCAACCAGGAACCATAAATTGGTTTTGGGTAAGGTGACCCGAGAAGAGTGGTGAATGCAACAGACTGCCTGGGGACTAGGTAGGGCAAATGGATGGTGGTGAAGAGCAGTCAGCTTGGAGGTCTCAGACTCCCACATCCAGAGCTGGACGGGGGAGGTGGAGAAGCACCAGGATAGGTCAACATGGATGGGCTGAAGGTCAAGAGAATGACTTGGAGGGCTGAAAGTGGTGAACACATGGCCAATTCCCAACTTGTAAGAACTAAGCTGGGGCCCAGAGGGGAAGAGCAACAGCTCTGCCCCCACCTTCCCTCACCAAGCCAGTACAAGCAGGGTGGCCCCCAGGCATGCTTGGCCTCCACTTCAAGGCCTGTAGGAAACAGTAGGAGACTCAGATCAGAGGGCAGGCGATCAAACAACAACCTTGGGAGCTCTGAACACTCTAGACTTCAGAGGGGGGGGAGAGAGAAACCAGTGAGGGCAAGCTCAAAGAAGGGCCTTCCTGCATGGAGGAGGCCTGAGTGCTCCCTTTGCTGGAATGATGATCACTGTCATGGCAGCTCCTCTTTGTCCTCAAAATCTAGGCTCCCAGAATGGGGCTCAGCACATATACCCCGGGTGTATATGCAGGGTCAGTACAATACTTCCAAGTCCCTGGTCCCCATTCTCTGCCCCATCCCAATGCCCCACCGTCTCCTGGTATTTGCCACCCAGCCTGCCACTTTCCCGGGCACTCAGACAGGCAGGAGCCAGAAGGTTGAGGCCCCCTGACAGCTGGGAGGGGGCTCTGCCTCCTCCACTCCCACTGCTGCTGGGTCTCTGATCTCTCCTCATTCCTCAGGCAATTACGGAGCAAGCAGCTCAGGTTGTCAGCTCAGCAGGGCCCCCCAACCCCCATCAGCACCTCCAGGGGCAGGGAGGCAAAGAGTGTTCCACAAGCTGGTGTACAGATGGAGCCAAGGCCATGTCTGCGAGGGGTGGGGATGGGCTGGGGAAGACTGAAGGGTGACAGACAGGGTGAGAAAGAGGCAGGAGGGAGCAGGAGAGGCTGAGAAATGGGGCTGGGGGAGGGAGGACAGGGAATGGGAGACAAAGGATGCTGGGCCACCACTACAGTAACCAAGAGAGAAATCCAGCAACAGAGACTGGCACTGGGGAAAGGGAGGGAGAAAAGGAGGGAGAGATGGCTGCAGAAAGCCCTGATGGGAAATGGTCCAAAGAGCAAGAAGAGTGAGTGGTGTGTGTGTGCACATGGGCACAGGCCTAGTTGTGCCTTCTTGGGCATCCCTGTCCCTTTTGGGGGGGGGGTGTGCCAGGCAAGGAACTGGGAAGGAGGGAGATGGGCCTGAGGAGGGGGGCTTCCTGGGCTTGGAGGTCAGGCTAGACTGATAGGCAGGGCAGAGAGACAAACAGCTGAGAAGCTGTTGAGCCAGGACCACAGAGACAAAGCCCACGATAACAGACCAAGCAGCAGGTCCCGCAGGTCCCCGGCCACTTGCGGCAATGGGGCTAGGAGACAGTTGTAAGACATGATGAATGAGCCACTGCTGGCTGGCCCTCCCAGAGGAGGTGGGGACCCCCACAGCCGGGAGGGAGAAGTACTCAGAGGATCCCAGTGGGGTCCTTCCAAGATTTCTGCTAGTGCAGAGTGAGCGGCCGCCTGGCTAGGGGAAGGTGCCCACACGTGCACAAGCACACCAGTGGGTGTCTGTGTGC
>NW_025410414.1:0-7658 GCF_002201575.2 Neomonachus schauinslandi
CCCTAGCTGTTAGATTATCTAGATTGGATTGGATCTCACTGATAGCATTTTTAAGTTCTGCCAATTCAGCTTTCACTTCTGCCTTTAGAGACTCTATGTTGCCATTAATTGATTTCTCCATTCTAGTCATTGTCTTCACAATTGCTAGCCTGAATTCCATCTCCCACATCTTGGTTATATCTGCATCCATTTGTAAATCTGCAGCATAAGTCATAATCTCTGAGTCTTTTCTATTTTGGGGTTTCCTCCTCCTAGTCATTCTGTTGATGGGTATTTGAGGGAATGTATAGAGTCCAAATTATTGACCAGAACCCAAGCAAGATGCACCTGTTTTCTTGGGACCTTAGGGTTGCTGGCCTCTTGTTTTCCCAGCCTGTCTTCTGGGGGAGGGGCCTGCCGCACTGTTACTCAAGCAACCCTGTTTGGGTGGAGTTGCCCTTCCCCCCTGTGGTGGGGGATGGGCTCAGTGAGAATCAGTCTTTGAGGCTTTTGTTCTCTGGCGGCTTTCCCTGGCATCTTTCCGCATCTCTTTCGTGAATTGCACCAGAAGAGACCATTTCCAACCCTCTGCCTCAGAGCAGAGAGATCGCAGTCTGTTCTTCAGTGAGCTTCCCAGGCCACACTGTCTCCGTTTCTGTCCATGCCACTATAAACTGCAGTGGCCTGGGTTGTGCGCCCCTCCGCAGTGCCCCCAGTCCTGCCTCCAAGTCGGGGTATGTCTCTGCCCCTTGTGCTTCTAAAACCTCCAGCCACTCCCAGTTCGCACTCGGGACCCTGCAGCTCTGGGTTTCTGCCCCGGGGGCTGACCTAAATCCTTTCCCCACTGCTACCGGTCTGCGAGTCTGTGCCCCGTCCCCAGCGCGCGAGGCTGTTGCTCACATGTGGTGTAAGATCCTCACAGACAGGCTTCCTCCCGCTTCCATTTATCCTCTGATATCTGTCTGTGGAATCAGGGCTCCCCACTTCGTACCTCAAAACCAACTGCCTGCGATATTCTGTTTGTAGAGATCCAGATCTTCTTACATCTCAGGCTGATTTTGTGGGTGCTCAGAGTGGTCTGGTAGATATCCTGCTCAATTCCAGGGACCAGTTGAAATAGTGTCCCCTACTCCTCTGCCATCTTTCCTTCCTCTCGAATACCCAACTTTTACATCAACATGGATGGCACTGGAGGAGATTATGCTACGTGAAATAAGTCAAGCAGAGGAAGTCAATTATCATATGGTTTCACTTATTTGTGGAACATAAAGAATAGCATGGAGGACATTAGGAGAAGGAAGAGAAAAATGAAGGGGGGAATCAGAGGCAGGGATGAACCATGAGAGACTATGGACTCTGAGAAACAAACAGAGTTTTTGAGGGGAGGAGGTTGGGGAGATGGGTTAGACTGGTGATGGCTATTAAGGAGGGCACGTACTGCATGGAGCACTGGTTGTTATACAAAAACAATGGATCATGGATCACCACATCAAAAACTAATGATGTATTGTATGGTGTCTAACATAATATAATAAAATGAAATTTAAAAAAGTGAGGGGATGGAGAACCATTTATCGTGCTAATGCACATCAAATAAAAGCCAGAGTAGCCATACTTGTAACAGACAAATGAGATTTTAAATGAAAGACTGTAACAAGAGTTGAAGAGGGACACTATATCATAATAGGTTTATCCAACAAGAAGAACTAATGGTTGCAAATGGTTATACCCCCAACTTGGGAGCACCCAAATATATGAATCAATAACAAACATAAATAAACCCATTGATACTAATACAATAATAGTAGGGGACATCAACACCCTATTTACAGTGATGGGACAGATCATTTATGCAGAAAATCAACAAGGAAACAATGTATAGATGACTCACTGGACCAGATGGACTAACAAATAGATTCAGAACATTTCATCCTAAAGTAGCTGGACATTCTTTTCGAATGCACGCTGAACTTCCTCTTGTATAGATCACATATTGTGTCACAAATCAGGCCTCAGCAAGTACAAGAAGACTGAGATCATACAATGCATATTTTCTGACCACAACACCATGAAACTTGAGAAATTTGGGAAGACCACACATACATGGAGGTTATAGAACATCCTACTAAAGAATGAAGGGGTAAACCAGGAAATTAATGAAATAAAAAATACATGGAAACAAACAATAATGAAAACACGACAGTCCAAAACCTTTGGGATGCAGCAAATGCAGTCATAAGAAGGAAGCATAGAGCAATACAGGACTACTTCAAAAAGTAAGAAAATTCTCAAATACAAAACCTAAACTTACACTTAAAGGAGCTAGAGAAAGAACAACAAATGAAGCTTATTGCCAGCAAATGATGGGAAATAATAAAGATTAAAGCAAGAATAAATGATATAGAAACAAAAAATACCAGTAGAACAGATCAAGGAAACCAGGATCTGGTTCTTTGAAAGAATGAATACAAGTGATAAACCCCTAGCTAGACTTCTCAAAGAGGAGAGAAAGGACCCAAATTAATGAAATCACAAATGAGAGAGGAGAGATCACAATAAACACCACAGAAATATAAACAATTATAAGAGGAATATTATGAAAAATTTTGTGCCAACAAATAGGACAACCTGGACCAAATGGACAAATTCCTAGAAACATATAAACTACCAAAACTAAAACAGGAGGGAATAGAATATTTGAACAGACCAGTTACATGGAAAGAAATTGAATCAGTGATCAAAAATCTTCCAACAAACAAAAGTCGAAGGCCAGATGGCTTTCCAAAGGAATTCTACCAAACATTTAAAGAAGAATTAATACCTATTCTCCTGAAGCTGTTTCAAAAAATAGAAACAGAAGGAAAACTTCTAAACTCATTCTGTGAGACCAGCATTACCTTGATTCCAAAACCAGACAAACACCCCACTAAAAAGGAGAACTACAGGCCAATATCCTTGATGAACATGGATGCAAAAATTCTCAAAAAAAGGGGCACCTGGGTGTCTCAGTAGGTTATGTCTGACTCTTGGTTTCAGCTCAGGTCATGATCTCATGGTCCTGGAACCCAGTCCCATGTCAGTGGGTAGTCTGCTTGAAGATTTTTCTACCTCTGCCCTCCCCCCCACTCTCCTCTCTCTCTCTCAAATAAATAAATAAATCTTTAAAAAATTCTCAACAAAATACTAGCAGATTGAATCCAACTGTACATTAAAAGAAATTCGCCACAATCAAATGGGATTTTTTTCCTGGGCTGCAAGGATAGTTCAATATTCACAAATCAATCAATGTGATATATCACATTAATAAAAGAAAGGATAAGAACAATATGATCCTCTCAATAGATGCAGAAAAAAGCATTTGACAAAATACAGCCTCCATTCATGACTAAAAGTCCCAACAATGTAGGGACTGAAGGAATATGCCTCAATATCATAAAAGCCATACATGAAAGATCATCCTCACTGGGGAAAAACTGAGAGCATTTCCTCTATGGTCAGAAACAAGATACAGATGTCCACTCTCACCACTGTTATTTGATATAGTACTGGAAGTCCTAGACTTAACAATCAGAAAACAAAAAGAAATAAAAAACATCCAATTGGCAAGGAAGAAGTGAAAATTAGACTATTTGCAGAGAACATGATACATTAAGTAGAAAACCCAAAATACTCCACCAAAAAATTACTAGAATTGATACATGAATTCAGTAAAGTCGGAGGATATAAAATCAATGTACAGAAATCTGTTGCATTTCTATACAACAATAATGAAGGAGCATAAAGAGAAATCAAGGAACTGATCCGATTTGCAATTGCACCAAAAACAATAAGATACCTAGGAATAAACCTAACCAAAGAGGTAAAAGATTTGTACTCTTAAAACTATAGAACACTTATGAAAGAGACTGAAGAGGACACAAATAAAGGGAAAAACATTCCGTGCTCATGGATTGGAAGAACAAATATTGTTAAAATATCTATACCAACCAGAGCAATTGACATATTTAATGCAATCCCTATCAAAATACCACTAACATTTTTCACAGAGCTAAAACAAACAATCCTAAAATTTATGTGGAACCACAAAAAAACTCCAAATAGCCAAAAACAATCTTTAAAAAGAAAAGCAAAGTCAGAAGCATCATAATTCCAGACTTGAAGTTGTATTACAAAGCTGTAGTCATCAAGAGAGTATGGTACTGGCACAAAACAGACACATAGATTAATGGAACAGAATAAGAATCCCAGAAATGGACTCACAACATATGGTCAGCTAATCTTCACCAACGCAGGAAAGAATGTCTAACGGAGAAAAGACAGTCTCTTCAACAAATGATGTTGGGAACACTGGAGAGCAACACACAAAAGAATGAAACTGGACCACTTTCTTACACCATACACAAAACCAAATTCAAAATGGATGAAAGTCTTAAATTGGAGACAGGAAACCATCAAAATCCTAGAAGAAAACACAGGCAGGTGTGTTTGACATCAGCCATAGCAACTTCTTACTAGATAGATCTCCTGAGGTGAGGGAAACAAAAGCAAAAATGAACTATTGGGGACTTCATTAAGATAAAAAGCTTTTGCACAGCAAAAGAAACAATCAACAAGACTAATTAGGCAACCTATGGAATGGGAAAAGATATTTGCAAATGATATATCTGATAAGGGGTTAGTATCCAAAATCTATAAAGAACATATCAATATCAACACACAAAAAACAAATAATCCAGGGGCGGAGCAAGATGGCAGAGGAGTAGGAGACCTGGATTTCGTCTCCTCTCAGGAATTCAGCTGGATAGGGATCAAACCATTCTGAACACCTACAAACCCAACAGGAGATCGAAGAAAGGAATAGCAACAACTCTCTGAACAGAAAAGCGACCACTTTCTGGAAGGTAGGACGTGCAGAGAAGTGAATCCGAGGCGATATTCGGGAGGATAGACGGTGGGGGAGGGGCCTCCATCAGCCGCTTCTGGCAATTGATGGAGCCACGGAGCACAAAATCGGAACTTTTAAAAGTCTGCTCCACCGAGGGACGTCACTCTGGTGGCTAAGCGGGGGGTGGAACCCTCCGGGACAGTGTGGTCTCAGGACCCTCGGGGTCACAGAAAGACCGGGGGTGCCTGAGTGTGGCAGAGCTCCCAGGTATCGGAGCAGGGACGCCGGCTGCAGAGGCGGAGCCCAGGCGCGGGCTCTCAGCTCGGGGTCGCCATAAACCGTGATCCGCGGCACAGTCGGGCCCCTGCTCCTCCAGCAGGGACCCAACAAGCGGCAGATCCGGGGAGACTCACCTTCCTCCCCCGGGAGGAGCCGCGCGGGAGTGCGCCGCAGGGATCTGCTGGGTTTGGAGACTCCACCCGGGGTCGGGTGCCAGAGATAGAAACGCGCGGTCACAGGCTGGTTGAGCACGGAGTACGGCCGGAGACCGGGGAGACGGGAGTGACTGACGGCTTTTCTCTGGGGGCTCACTGAGAAGCGGGGCCCCGAGTTCTCGGCTCCTCCGGGGCGGAGATTGGGAGGCTGCCATTTTCACTCTCCGCCTCCAAAGCTGTACGGAAAGCTCGCAGGGAACAAAAGCCCCGGACAGCAAACCCAAGCAGATTACTTAGCCCGGAGGGGGCAAGCGCGGGGCAATTCCGCCTCCTGCACAGACATTTGGAAACCACGGCAACAGGCCCCTCCCCAGAAGATCAGCGAGAACAGCCAGCCAAGACCAAGTTTACTGATCAATGAGAACGGCAGAACTCCAGCGCTAGGGGACTACTGCACATAGAATTCATGGCTTTTTTACCATGATTCTTTAGTCTTTCAAAGTTAATTTTTTTTAACTGTCTTTTTTTTCTTTTTGAATTTTTCTTTTTCCCTTTTTCAACCAACATCTTATCAATCCCTTTTTTTAAAAAAAATTTTTTTATTTTTCATTTTTAGAGTCATATTCTATCCCTTCATAGTAGTTACCCGTATTTTTGGCTTATATATATATAAGTTGTTCTCTCTTTAAAATTTTGAGATAGTTTCTTCTAACAGATTAAAATATACCCTAAATCTCTAGTATATGGTGTTTTCTATTTCCCTGCCTGATCACATCCTCTCCCTTTTTTTTCTTTTTTCTTTTTTTAAATCCTCTTCTTTTTTCAAACAACTTCGTATCAATTCCTTTTATAAAATTTTTTATAATTTCCATCTTTACAGTCATATTCCATCCCTTCATCATATCAACCCTTATTTTTGTACATATATAAGTTTTTCTTTCTTTAAAACTTTGGGAGGCACTTTCTCCTAAAAGACCAAAATACACCCCAAATCTAGTGTGTGGCACTGATCTATATACCAGCCTGATCATATTTGATCACATTCTGTTTTTGTTGTTGTTGTTGTTGTTTTGTTTTGTTTGTTTTTGTTTTTATCTTTATCTTTTTCTTTTTGTTTTTCTTTTTTCTCTCTTTCCCTTTCTTTTCCCACTGCTTCAGGTCTTTTCTGATTTGTTTAGAGTATATTTTCTGGGGACGTTGTTACTCTGCTAGCATTTTGTTCTCTCATTAATCTATTCTCCTCTGCACAAAATGACAAGACGGAAAAAATCACCTCAACAAAAAGAACAAGAGGTAGTACCGACTGCAAGGGACCTACTCAATACGGACATTAGTACGATGTCAGATCTAGAGTTCAGAATCATCACTTTAAAGATACTAGCTGGGCTTGAAAAAAATATGGAAGTTATTAGAGAAATCCTTTCTGGAGAAGTAAAAGAACTAAAATCCAACCAAGTAGAAATCAAAAAGGCTATTAATGAGGTGCAATCAAAAATGAGGGTGCTAACTGCTAGAATAAATGAGGCAGAAGAGAGAATCAGTAATATAGAAGACGAAATGATGGAAAATAAAGAAGCTGAGAAAAAGAGAGATAAACAACTACTGGATCACGAGGGCAGAATTCGAGAGATAAGCGATACCATAAGACGAAACAACATTAGAATAATTGGGATCCCAGAAGAAGAAGAAAGAGAGAGAGGGGCAGAAGGTATAATGGAGCAAATTATAGCAGAGAACTTCCCTAATTTGGGGAAGGAAACAGGCATGAAAATCCAGGAGGCACAGAGAACCCCTCTCAAAATCAATAAAAATAGGTCAACACCCTGACATCTAATAGTAAAACTTACGAGTCTCATAGACAAAGAGAAAATCCTGAAAGCAGCTCGGGAGAAGAGATATGTAAACTACAAGGGTAGAAACATTAGATTGTCAACAGACCTATCCACAGAGACCTGGCAGGCCAGAAAGGACTGGCAGGATATATTCAGAGCACTAAATGAGAAAAATATGCAGCCAAGAATACTATATCCAGCTAGGCTGTCATTGAAAATTGAAGGAGAGATAAAAAGCTTCCAGGACAAACAAAAACTAAAGGAATTTGCAAACACAAAACCAGCCCTACAGGAAATCTTGAAAGGGGTCCTCTAAGCAAAGAGAGAGCCTAAAAGCAACATAGACCAGAAAGGTACACAGACAATATACGGTAACAGTCACCTTACAGGCAATACAATGGCACTAAATTCCTATCTTTCAATAGTTACCCTGAATGTAAATGGGCTCAATGCCCCAATCAAAAGACACAGGCTATCAGACTGGATTAAAAAACAAGACCCATCGATATGCTGTCTGCAAGAGACTCA
>NW_025410415.1:0-7655 GCF_002201575.2 Neomonachus schauinslandi
AAAGAACAGTAGAACAGATCAACGAAACTAGGAGCTGGTTCCTTGAAAGAATTAACAAGATTGAGAAACCCCTGGCCAGACTTATCAAAAAGTGAAGAGAAATGACCCAAATCAACAAAATCATGAATGAAAGGGGAGAGATCACAACCAACACCAAAGAAATACAAACAATTCTAAGAACATACTATGAGCAACTCTATGCCAGCAAATTAGATAACCTGGAAGAAATGGAGGCATTCCTAGAGATGTATCAACTACCAAAACTGAACCAGGATGAAATAGAAAACCTGAACAGACCTATAACCACTAAGGAAATTGAAGCAGTCATCAAAAATCTCCCAAAAAACAAAAGCCCAGGGCCAGATGGCTTCCCAGGGGAATTCTACCAAACATTTCAAGAAGAATTAATACCTATTCTTATGAAACTGTTCCAAAAAATAGAAATGGCAGGAAAACTTCCAAACTCGTTTTATGAGGCCAGCATTACCTTGATCCCAAAACCAGACAAAGACCCCATCAAAAAGGAGAATTACAGACCAATATCCCTGATGAACATGGATGCAAAAATTCTCACCAAAATACTAGCCAATAGGATCCAACAGTACATTAAAAGGATTATTCACCACGACCAAGTGGGATTTATTCCTGGGCTGCAAGGTTGGTTCAACATCAGCAAATCAATCAATGTGATACAATACATTAACAAAAGAAAGAACAAGAATCATATGATCCTCTCAATAGATGCAGAAAAAGCTTTTGACGAAGTACAGCATCCTTTCTTGATCAAAACTCTTCAGAGTATAGGGAGAGAGGGTGCATACCTTAATATCATATAAGCCATCTATGAAAAACCTACAGCGAATATCATTCTCAATGGGGAAAAACTGAGAGCTTTCCCCCTAAGGTCAGGAACGCGTCAGGGATGTCCACTCTCATCACTGCTATTCAACATAGTATTGGAAGTCCTAGCCACAGCAATCAGACAACAAAAAGAAATCAAAGGCATCCAAATTCCAAAGAAGAAGTCAAACTCTCACTCTTTGCAGATGATATGATACTTTATGTGGAAAACCCAAAAGACTCCACCCCAAAACTGCTAGAACTCATACAGGAATTCAGTAAAGTGGCAGGATATAAATACAATGCACAGAAGTCAGTGGCATTCCTATACACCAACACCAAGACAGAAGAAAGAGAAATTAAGGAGTCGATCCCATTTACAATTGCACTCAAAACCATAAGATACCTAGGAATCAATCTAACCAAAGAGACAAAGGATCTTTACTCAGAAAACTATAAACTACTCATGAAAGAAATTGAGGAAGACAGAAAGAAATGGAAAAACGTTCCATGCTCATGGATTGGAAGAACAAATATTGTGAAGATGTCAATGCTACCTAGAGCAATCTACACATTCAATGCAATCCCCATCAAAATACCATCCACTTTGTTCAAAGAAATGGAACAAATAATGCTAAAATTTGTAAGGAATCAGAAAAGACCCCGTATAGCCAGAGGAATGTTGAAAAAGAAAAGCAAAGCCGGCGGCATTACAGTTCCGGACTTCCAGCTCTATTACAAAGCTGTCATCATCAAGACAGCATGGTACTGGCACAAAAACAGACACATAGATCAATGGAACAGAATAGAGAGCCCAGAAATGGACCCTCAACTCTATGGTCAACTCATCTTTGACAAAGCAGGAAAGAATGTCCAATGGAACAAAGACAGTCTCTTCAACAAATGGTGTTGGGAAAATTGGATAGCCACATGCAGAAGAATGAAACTGGACCATTTCCTTACACCACACCCAAAAATAGACTCCAAATGTTTGAAAGACCTCAATGTGACACAGGAGTCGATCAAAACTAAAGGAGAACACAGACAGCAACCTCTTTGACCTCAGCCGAAGCAACTTCTTCCTAGAAACATCGCCAAAGGCAAGGGAAGCAAGGGCAAAAATGAACTCTTGGGACTTCATCAAGATAAAAAGCTTTTGCAAAGCAAAGGAAACAGTCAACAAAACCAAAAGACAACCGACAGAATGGGAGAAGATATTTGCAAATGACATATCAGATAAAGGGCTAGTATCCAAAATCTATAAAGAACTCATCAAACTCCACACCCAAAGAACAAAGAATCCAATCAAGAAATGGGAGGAAGACATGAACAGACATTTTTCCAAAGAAGACATCCAAATGGCCAACAGACACATGAAAAAGTGCTCAAAATCGCTCGGCATCAGGGAAATCCAAATCAAAACCTCAATGAGATACCACCTCACACCAGTCAGAATGGCTAAAATTAACAAGTCAGGAAACGACAGATGTTGGCGGGGATGCGGAGAAAGGGGAACCCTCCTACACTGTTGGTGGGAATGCAAGCTGGTGCAGCCACTCTGGAAAACAGTATGGAGATTCCTCAAAAAGTTGGAAATAGAGCTACCATATGATCCAGCAATTGCACTACTGGGTATTACCCCAAAGATACAAAAGTATGGATCCGAAGGGGTACGTGCACCCCGATGTTTATAGCAGCAATGTCCACAATAGCCAAACTGTGGAAAGAGCCAAGATGTCCAACGACAGTTGAATGGATAAAGAAGAGGTGGTATATATATACAATGGAATATTATGCAGCCATTAAAAGGAATGAGATCTTGCCATTTGCAACGACGTGGATGGAACTGGAGGGTATTATGTTGAGAGAAATAAGTCAAACAGAGAAAGACATGTATCATATGATCTCACTGATATGAGGAATTCTTAATTGTAGGAAACAAACTGAGGGTTGCTGGAGTGGGGGGTGGGGTGGGAGGGATGGGGTGACTGGGTGATAGACACTGGGGAGGGTATGTGCTCTTGTAAGCGCTGTGAATTGTGCAAGACTGTTGAATCTCAGATCTGTAAATCTGAAACAAATAATGCAATATATGTTAAGAAAAAAAAAGAAGAAGAAGAAGAAGGTAACGGGAGGGGAAGAATGAAGTGGGGGAAATAGGAGGGGTAGATGAACCATGAGAGACGAAGGATTCTGAAAAACAAACAGTGTTCTAGTGGGGAGGGGGGTGGGAGAATGGGTTAGCCAGGTGGTGGGTATTGAGGAGGGCACATTCTGCATGGAGCACTGGGTGTTATGCACAAACAATGAATCATGGAACACTTCATCTGAAACTAATGATGTAATGTATGAGGATTAACATAAGAATAAAAAAAGAATATGGTAATAAGTAATTGTAGGATAATAATGAAAATTGTCTGTATTTCAGTTTGAAAATTTTAAGCGAGAACAGTAAGACTACCATTATCCCTTCGAATCACTGATATATGTTCTTCCAGATATCATTCTAAAATATAACCCAAAAGAAAATGAAAAACACCTTATTTCCACAAAATATTTTTTATATTTTTTCAATGATTAAGAAGAAGTTATATCATGAAAGTTTTAAAATTACCACTATAAAACACAATATAACAGCAAAATGGTATTAAATTGAGAGAAGCAAATCCATGTTTAAAAATTTATAAAATCTTTTTGACAAAGAGTAAAAGAAAAAATTTCGGTATCATTGAGTGATATCCTCATATTTTAATTTCTCAGTTTTTCTATGGATGCTTTTCCATGGGTTATTACTCCTTAAAATTACAGAACTAAATAGACAAAACCAAAAGCACTAGAGAACATTTTTTATGCACCCAATTTCAAAGTCCTGCAACTCACCTGTTTCAGCGGAAGCCACCATAAAGAGGTGCCTAATGGTCCATAGCTCTGGCACCCAAACCACTATTAGGAATTCAGAAAGTGCTTCCCTTCTCATATAAAGTGTGTGTCACCTGGCTAAAACCTAAGGAGTTCTGAGTTCCAGGCTCTGGAAATGCCCATAGGAAGGTATTTAAAGTAATACAGATGACCCAACACCTTCTCCATTTATTATCTCCATGTGGCTTATTTTAAAATCTCAGGAGAGTTGATCCCTGAAGAAATGTCCTGTTTGACTCACATAATGCTAAAACCAGGATATGAGGAACGTAAAAGTGGCAGCTGCTGCATAATAGTCTTAAAGGAGGGAAAGGATGTAAACTACCCAGGAATGCCTTCAATCCTGACAGCCTATATTTTAGCAATAACCAATGCGTCAAGAAAATCTGGCAATTACATAGGGGACAGAGTGAAATATATCCGCCCCCTAAAAAAAATCTTCCAAAAAGGGAAGACGAAATTCAACCTTTATGTTCTTCAAACTTTCAGATATATGATTTGGGATAAGTTACATGTGCAGTCTAAGCTCCAGCTTAATCATCTATAAAAGGGGGATAATAATGTCTCTTTATAGTGTTATTTATTGAGTTAAATTATACAGTGAATAGGAAGCACTAGATATATCAAATATATATTTGCTTTCTTCTTTCTTTTTGCTCAAGCAGAGATTTGTTGTTTTTTGTTTGTTTGTTTGATAGATAGTAATGAGGGAAGGAAATTAAAAAAAATATACCTGGCAACAAATGCTTTCATAAAAGTTGGAGATCATCACAATGGTTCACTAATGACCCAAACATAACTATTCAGTATTACCTAAAGTTAATTAAATTAAATTCTTAATTTTAGTAGAATTCCCCAAAACAATATATAAAGGGTTTTTGAAATTTTATCTTTATACAGGTATTTACCAATAGATACAGTCAATGAAGTGAGACATGAGAGGAAAAAAAAATATATATATTATATATGTATATATATGCATATATATATGACTCCTATATATATGAATCAAAGGCTGGCAATTCTGGATAAGTTACTGAAATAAGAGAAAACAGCAATATTGACTAATAATGATATACATAACAGCACTAACAATTATCAAAAGTATTTTTATTGAAGAATTACTGAGTGATGTGCACTGTGCTTAAAGGTGTATTTTCATGATTCTACTTAAATAAGACTAAGGAAAAACCCTCTATTACATAACTCAACAGCACCCTATACTTCACTGCAATCATTATAAAATTTCACTTCTTTAATTAATTAGTTGTAATACATTTTAAATTTTTATTGAAATGGTAATTAATTTTACTGGAGTGTACAAATGGAATCAAAAACATGAAAAATTTATAGTAATACAGTAAGATAGATTAACCCAAAAAATCCACCCACCAAATGTTATAAAAATGGTCTAATAAAATGAGGAATGAAAGGGGAGCAATCATGACTAACACCAAGGAAATAGAAACAATTATTAGAAATTATTATCAAGAACTATATGTGAAGAAACTGAGCAATCTGGATGAAATGGAGGCCTTCCTGGAAACCTATAAGATGCCAAGACTGAAACAGGAAGACACTGACAACCTGAATAGGCCAACAACCAGTAACGAGATTGAAGCAGTGATCCAAAACCTCCCCAAAAACAAGAGTCCAGGGCCTGATGGATTCCCTGGGGGATTCTACCAAACATTCAAAGAAGAAATAATACCTATTCTACTGAAGCTGTTTCAAAAAATAGAAAGAGAAGGAAAACTTCCAAACTCATTCTATAAAGCCAGCATTACCTTAATCCCCAAGCCAGGCAAAGACCCCATCAAAAAGGAGAAGTTCAGACTGATATCCCTGATGAATATGGATTGCAAAATCCTCAACAAAATCCTAGCTAATAGGATCCAACGATACATTGAAAGGATCATCCACCACGACCAAGTGGGATTAATCCCCGGGATGCAAGTGTGGGTCAACATTCACAAGTCAATCAATGTGACAGACACATTAATAAGAGGTCTATATAGAATAAATAGAATAAATAAAATAAATTGAATATTGTTCACCTGAGATAAGCAGCCCCTAATATTCATAGCTGACCAGGTATTATAAGAATACCTTGGTATTGCTTTGAGCTGACCTTGTTGTTCCTCCATTAAAGATACACAACGTCACAGAAAGCCATGGTGACCATACAAATGGAAAAATGGGGCAAAAAGATGTCTGTATTCTATTCACTGTACACTGTGGATATGTTGGTTTATATGGCAAAGTAAAGTCCAGGTTACAGATGGAATTAAGGTTGCTAATCACTTGACTTTAAAATAGAGAGATTATGCAGGATAGCAATGTGAACCCCAAACAAATCATGAACGTCTTTAAATGTGAGTGCAGGAAACTGAAGGAATCATAGAAATGACAGTGTGAGGTTTCAGCTCAATGTTGCTGACCTCAAAAGTCAGGGAAGGAAGGCACCAGCCATGGAGCTCAGGAGATATCTAGAGAGTGAAAAGGTAAGGAAACTACTCTATTCTAGATTTTCCAGAGGAAATGCAGCCTGACAATGACTAGATTTTAGCTCAGTGAGACCAATTTCAGACTTCTGACCCCATGAAGTGTAAGGAAATAAACTGGTGTTTTGAAAGCTAATAAGGGTAGAGTAATGTGTTCTATCAGCAATAGGAAACTAATACCATCAATATTGAATATTGAACACAGCAACTCTGTGACCATGATGGACCACGGCAAAAACAGGACGATGCCCGATCCTGTGTGAACATAGACACAACACGAACATCACCCAAGTCAAAAAACTACTGAGCATTTCCCTTTCCTACAAATGAATGACTGTGGCTTTGTTACCAATGACTGTGTTAGCCTTGCTCTGATAGGGTTCACCTATGTAAGAGTTATTAAGACAGCCAGTCATAGAATTCCTCATGCTTGCATGAGCAAGCATGGACATGCTTCTCTCAATTTAATACCAAAGCAAACCCCACTTCCTGAAAGCCTTGCACAATCACCTAACACAAACCTAAACATTATATATTCTTTCTATAATTTTCATCCTGAGCTGTCCTATGATTCCCCTAAGATGGGTGCTCCCCACACTACAATAATTAATAAACCCATTTTTTAATTGGGTTTATTAATAGGCACAGCATAGGGAACATAGTCACTGATATTGTAATTCTGTTGTATGGCGACTGATGGTAACTGCACTTGCGGTGAGCATAGCAGCATAATATTTAAGCTTGTGGAATCTCAAGTTGTGGAATCTCAAGTTCTTGCACCTAAAACTAATGCAACATTACCTTTTGACTATACTGAAATAAAATTAAAAGTAAATAAAGCCATCTCTTTCTTTTTATTCCCAGTTTATTTTTTATTATTAATTTTTCCATTCTACTATAGTTAATATACAGATCCCATGGTATCTGTTCTCACTGACCGGCTTATTTCACTTAGCATAATACACTCAAGCTCCATCCATGTTGTTGCAAATGGCAAGATCTCGTTATTTTTTATGGCTGTATAATATTCCGTTTTTGGTGCGTGTGTGTGTGTGTGTGTGTGTGTATGTTATAATATGTATTATATATATATATATATAAATACATATTTATTTATATGGTTTATATGTATGTGCATGTGTGCTTACATACATACCACATCTTATTGATCTACTGATCAACAGATGGACCCTTGGGCTGCTTCCAGAATTTGGCAATTGTCAATAATGCTGCTGTAAACAGAGGGGTGTATATATCCCTTTCAATTAGTGTTCTTGTATTCTTTGGGTAAATACCCAGGAGTGTGGTTACTGGCTTGTACGGTACTTGTGTTTTTAACTTTTTATGGAACCTCCATACTGTTTTCCACAGTGTCTAGACCAGCTTGTTTTC
>NW_025410416.1:0-7638 GCF_002201575.2 Neomonachus schauinslandi
CTAATAGAGTGTGAGCAGCCCCCACAACAGGGTGCCAGGACTCATAACTCCCAACATGACACAATACAGGGGTCAGAATTCGATCAAGAGAGGCCACTAAGAAGGGGATCTTGTTTAATTCATGGGATGCCTTTGCAACACGATGAATACAGTGGGAGAGGCAGTGTGGACAAGGAAGTCCCTGTGCCTTGAGGGTTCAGAGGTAGCAGAGAGGCCACTTCCCTCCTCAGCATGTCTGACAGTGTCTCTCCTCAATCTCCCTCCTGTTCATTCCCCTTGCAGCACTGGCTTTGCTTCTTTGACTTGAACCTTGGAAACAAGTACCTCCCTTGAGGCTTTTGCACTGGCCGTTCCCTCAGCTGGGCACACACTTTGCCCATATTCCTTCATCTACCCCTCTGTCTTACTTGAGGTCTGTGTTCCAGTGTCACCTTGTTTGCAGAATGACCTACATACCCATGAAAATAGCATGCCCTATTCACTCTCTGCTTTATCCCTGCTTTCCTTTTCTTCATACCACCTGCCACCACCTGAAATACTATTTAAATTTCTTATTTGTTAATGTATTCTTTCTCCATCATTGAATGATAGGGACTTTTGTTCTTTACCACCCCATACTCCTTGCCTACACAATGCCTAAAATGTAGACAGCATTCAATTTATTTTTCAGAAACTTAGAATAATTTTTAAAGTAAAATTATAGAATACATGACCTTTGGTAAAAAAGTGATTGGAACAAAAATTCCAAAACTATGGAGGTATAGAAGTTCCCCTAAAGTGGACCATATGTAAGCACAACATATTAAAGTGAATTTCTAGAATATAAAATTTAAAAAGTAGCATTTAAAAACTGAGAGTAATATAAGATCGTGTGAAAATTAGTCATGCTATTTGCTTCTGTCCTTGAAGTCACCTCCACCACATGGAACCAGGAAATGAAACACAAATTTCAAAGTTTCACCTTCTAGGACTATCAGAGGACCCAGAACAGCAGCCCTCCATATTTGGGCTTTTCCTCTCCATGTACCTGATCACTGTGTTTGGAAACCTGCTCATCATCCTGGCCGTCAGTTCAGACTCCCACCTCCACACGCCCATGTACTTCTTCCTCACCAACCTGTCCTTTGTAGACATCTGTTTCACCTCCACCATCATCCCCAAGATGCTATGGAACATCCAGACTCAGAGCAAAGTCATAACCTATGAAGGCTGCATCACACAAATTTATTTTCTCATACTCTTTGCTGTGTCAGAAATCTTCCTCCTGAGTGTGATGGCCTATGACCGGTTTGTGGCCGTCTGTCACCCCCTGCACTACACGGTCATCATGAACCCCCGGCTCTGTGGACTGCTGGTTCTGGTGTCCTGGATCATGTCTATCCTGAATTCCTTGTTACATAGTTTAATGATGTTGCGGTTTTCCTTCTGTACACACTTCCAAATCTCCCACTTTTTTTGTGAACTCAATCAGATGATCCAACTTGCTTGTTCTGACACCTTTCTTAATAACTTAGTGATGTATTTTGCAGCTGTCCTGTTGTGTGGTGGTCCTTTTGCTGGGATCCTTTATTCTTATTCTAAGATTGTTTCTGCCATATGTAGAATATCATCAGCTCAGGGCAAGTATAAAGCATTTTCCACCTGTGCATCTCACCTCTCGGTTGTCTCCTTGTTTTATTGTACATTGCTCGGTGTGTACCTTAGCTCTGCTGCTCCCCAGATCTCCCACTCAAGTGCAGTGGTCTCTGTGATGTACACCGTGGTCACACCTATGCTGAACCCCTTAATCTATAGCCTGAGGAACAAAGATATAAAGAGGGCTCTGAAAGGAATCATTGGGGTTCCAGTGATGTGAGGGCCAATCGTCCCGGGGCTGAAGAAGTGCCCATGATTGCAGGGCTCACAGCGTCAGAGCCAGGAACTGCCATTCTTTGATCAGACTGTGGAGGTAGAATCGGCTCCTTCTATTTATTTCCTGGAATTTCCATTTGTTTGAATTCAACTTCTCCATACATTTAAATAACTCATTTTATTAACCTTCTACTCTATCTGATACACAGATAGTTTTCACCTTTGTCCATAATATACTTTTCAAAGTTTTTTCCAACCTTGATCAAAAATATTTGGAAATTCTCATTTATTGCACAGGGTACCATGGATTTCTTAAGAATACTTTCTACTTGGGGCACCTGGGTGCCTCAGTCAGTTAAGTATCTGCCTTTGGCTCAGATCATGACCCCAGGGTCTGGGGATTGAGCCCTACATTGGGCTCCCTGCTCAGTGGGGAGTCTGCTTCTCTCTCTTCCTCTGTGTGCTGCACTCCCTGCTTATGCTCTCCCTCTCTCTCTCTCTCCCTCTGTCAAATAAATAAATAAAAATCTTTAAAAAGAACACTTTCTACGCAAAAAACATATATCATCCCAAGTAATTTTCTCTTACATTAAAAGAATAGTCATGTTATTCATATAGAAAAAAACTAGTTTGATAACTATGGTCATTTATATAATTTTACAATAAAGGAAAGTATGAGATCCCAGCTTTTATCTTTTTTTTTAAATTTTATTATGTTATGGGGTTTTGTTGTTGTTGTTGTTTTTTAAGATTTTATTTATTTATTTGAGAGAGAGAGAATGAGAGAGAGCACGTGAGAGGGGGGACGGTCAGGGGGAGAAGCAGACTCCCTGCCGAGCAGGGAGCCCGATGCAGGACTCGATCCAGTGACTCCAGGATCATGACCTGAGCCGAAGGCAGTCGCTTAACCAACGGAGCCACCCAGGCGCCCTCCATACAATATATCATTAGTTTTTAATGTGGTGATCCACGATCCATTGCTTTCGTATAACACCCAGTGCTCCATGTGGTACGTGCCCTCCTTAAAACCCAACACCGGGCTGATCCATCCCCCAACCACCTCCCCTCTAAAACCCTGTTTGTTTCTCAGAGTCCATAGTCTCTCATGGTTCATTTCTCCCTCCGATTTCCACCCCCCTTCATTTTTCCCTTCCTTCCCCTAATGTCCTCCATGCTATTCCCTATGTTCCACAAATAAGTGAAAGCATATGATAATTGACTTTCTCTGCTTGACTTATTTCACTTAGCATAATCTCCTCCAGTCCCATCCATGTTGATGTAAAAGTTCGGTATTCATCCTTTCTGATGGCTGAGTAATATGCCATTGTATATATGGACCAATCTTCTTTATCCATTCATCTGTCGAGGGCATCTCGGCTCTTTCCACAGTTTGGTCACTGCAGACATCACTGCTATGAACATTGGGGTGCATATGGCCCTTCTTTTCACTACATCTGTGTCTTTGGGGTAAATACCCAGAAGTACAATTGCTGGGTCATAGGGTACCTCTATTTTTAAATTCTTGAGGAACCCTCACACTGTTTTCCAAAGTGGCTGTACCAACTTGCATTCCCACCAACAGTGTAAGAGGGTTCCCCTTTCTCTACAACCTCTCCAACATTTGTTGTTTCTCTCCCTGCCCATTTTTGCCATTCTAACTGGTGTAAGGTGGTATCTCAATATGGTTTTGATTTGAATTTCCCTGATGGCTAATGATGATGAACATTTTTTCATCTGTCTGTTAGCCATTTGTATGTCTTCTTTGGAGAAGTGTCTTTTCATATCTTCTGCCCACTTTTTGACTTGATTATTTGTTTTTTGGGTGTTGGGTTTGAGAAGTTCTTTATAGATCTTGGATACCAGCCCTTTATCTGTAGTGTCATTTGCAAATACCTTCTCCCATTCTGTGGGTTGCCTCTTTGTTTGGTTGACTTTTTCCTTTGCTGTGAAGAAGCTCTTTATCTTGATGAAGTCCCAAAAGTTCATTTTTGCTTTTGTTTCACTAGCTTTTGGAGGTGTATCTTGAAAGAAGTTGCTGTGGCCGATGTCCAAGAGGTTACTGCCTATGTTCTCCTCTAGGATTTTGATGGATTCCTGTCTCACATTGAGGTCTTTCATCCACTTTGAGTTTATCTTTGTGAATGGTGTTAGAGAATGGTCGAGTTTCATTCTTCTGCATGTGGCTGTCCAATTTTCCCAGCACCATTTATTGAAGAGACTGTCTTTTTTCATTGCATGTTTTTTCCTGCTTTGTCAAAGATTATTTGACCATAGAATTGAGGGTCCATATCTGGGTTCTTTATTCTGTTCCATTGCTCTATATGTCTGTTTTTGTGCCAGTACCATGCTGTCTTGGTGATCACAGCTTTGTAGTATAGCTTGAAATCAGGAAACACGATACCCCCAGCTTTGTTTTTCTTTTTCAACATTTCCTTGGCGATTCGGGGTCTTTTCTGATTCCATACAAATTTTAGGATTGTTTGTTCCAGCACTTTGAAAAATGTCATTGGAATTTTGATTGGGATGGCATTGAAGGTATAGATTGCTCTGGGTAGCATAGACATTTTCACAATGTTTATTCTTCCGATCCATAAGCATGGAATATTTTTCCATCTTTTTCTGTCTTCTTCAATGTCTTTCATGAGTGTTCTGTAGTTCCTAGAGTACAGATCCTTTACCTCTTTGGTTAGATTTAATCCAGGGTATCTTATGGTTTTTGGTGCTATTGTAAATGGAATCGTTTCTCTAATTTCTCTTTCTACAGTTGCGTTGTTAGTGTATAAGAAAGCAACTGATTTCTGTGCATTGATTTTGTGTCCTGCCACATTATTGATTTGCTATATGAGTTCTAATAATTTGGGGGTGGAGTCCTTTGGGTTTTCTACATAAAGTATCATGTCTTCTGCAAAAAGAGAGAGTTTGACTTCTTTGCCAATCTGAATACCTTTTATTTCTTTTTGTTGTCTGATTGCTGTTGCTAGGACTTCTAGTACTATGTTGAACAATACTGGCAGGAATGGGCATCCTTGAGGTATTCCTGATCTTAAGAGAAAGGCTCTCAGTTTTTCCCCATTGAGGTTGATATTCGCTGTGGGTTTTTCATAGATGGATTTATGAACTTGAGGAATGTTCCCTCTATCCCTATACTCTGAAGAGTTTGAATCAGGAAAGGATGTTGTATTTTGTCAAATGCTTTTTCTGCATCAATTGAGAGGACCATATGGTTCTTCTCCCTCCTCTTATTAATGTGTTCTATCACATTGATTGATTTGTGAATATTGAACCACACTTGCATCCCGGGGATAAATCCCACTTGGTCGTGATGGATGATCCTTTTAATGTATTGTTGGATCCTATTGGCTAGGATTTTGTTGAGGATTTTGGAATCCATATTCATTAGGGATATCAGTCTGAAATTCTCCTTTTAGATGGGGTCTTTGCCTGCTTTGGGGATTAAGGTAATCCTGGCCTCATAGAATGAGTTTGGAAGTTTTCCTTCTGTTTCTATTTTTTGAAACAGCTTCAGTAAAATAGGTATTATTAATTCTTTGAATGGTTGGTAGAATTCCCCAGGGAATCCATCGGGCCCTGGACTCTTGTTTTTTGGGAGGTTTTTGATCACTGCTTCAATCTCGTTACTGGTTATTGGCCTATTCAGGTTGTCAATTTCTTCCTGTTTCAGTCTTGGCAGCTTATAGGTTTCCAGGAAGGCCTCCATTTCATCTAGATTGCTCACTTTATTGGCATATAGTTGTTCATAATAATTTCTAATAATTGTTTCTATTTCCTTGGTGTTAGTCGTAATCTCTCCCCTTTCATTCATAATTTTATTAATTTGGGTCCTTTCTCTTTTCTTTTGGATAAGTCTGGCCAGTGGCTTATCGATCTTATTAATTCTTTCAAAGAACCAACTTCTAGTTTCATTGATCTGATCTACTGTGTTTCTGATTTCTAATTCATTGATTTCTGCTCTAATTTTAATTATTTCTCTTCTAATGCGTGGCTTAGGCATCGTTGGTTGCTTTTTCTCTAGTTCTTTAAGGTGTAGAGTTAGTTGGTGAATTCGGGATTTTTCTATTTTTTTGAGTGAGGCTTGGATGGCTATGTATTTCCCCCTTAGGACCGCCTTTGCAGTATCCCATAGGTTTGGGACCGATGTGTTTTCGTTCTCATTGATTTCCATGAATTGTTTAAGTTCTTCTTTGATTTCCTGGTTGACCCAAACATTCTTGACCAGAGTGGTCTTTAGCTTCCAAGTGTTTGAATTTCTGCCAAATTTTTTCTTGTGATTGAGTTCCAGTTTTAGAGCATTGTGGTCTGAGAATATGCAAGGAATAATCTCAATCTTTTGGTATCGGTTGAGACCTAATGTGTGACCCAGTATATGGTCAATTCTGGAGAAAGTTCCATGTGCACTCGAGAAGAATGAGTATTCTGTTGTTTTAGGGTGGAATGTTCTGTAAATATCTATGAGGTCCATCTGGTCCAATGTATCATTCAAAGCTCTTGTTTCCTTGTTGATTTTCTGCTTAGATGATCTGTCCATTGTTGAGAGTGGAGTATTGAGGTCTCCTACAATTAACGTATTGTTATCAATATGACTCTTTATTTTGGTTAACAATTGGCTTATGTAGATGGCTGCTCCCATGTTGGGGGCATAGATATTTACAATTGTTAGATCTTCTTGTTGGATAGACCCTTTAAGAATGATATAGTGTCCTTCTGTGTCTCTTATTACAGACTTTAGTTTAAAATCTAATTTGTCTGATATAAGAATTGCTACCCCAGCTTTCTTTTGAGGTCCGCTGGCATGGAAGATGGACCTCCATCCCTTCATTTTCAGTCTGGATGTAACTTTAGGTTCAAAATGAGTCTATTGTAGACATTATATGGATGGGTCCTGTCTTTTTATCCAATCTGCAACCCTGTGCCATGCTCCCATAATGGGAGCATTTAGGCCATTCACGTTGAGAGTGATTATTGAAAGATATGAATTAATTGTCATCATGTTGCCTGTGAAGACGTTGTTTTTATAGATTGTCCCTGTAAATTTCTGTTGTATATCACTCTTGGGGGCTTTCTTTTTTATAGAACCCCCCTTAATATTTCTTGCAGGGCCGGCTTAGTGGTCACATATTCTTTCAGCTTCTGCCAGTCATGGAAGTCAGATGACATGCCAGTCATCTGCATCTCTTCATCCATTCTAAAAGAAAGCCTTGCCAGATAATGTATTCTTGGCTGCATGTTCTTCTCATTTAGTACCCTGAATATGTCTTTCCAGGCTTTTCTGGCTTGCCAGTTCTCTGTGGATAGGTCTGATGTTATTCTGATGTCCCTCCCTCTGTACGTAAGGAATCTATTCCCTCTAACTGCCCTTAAGATGGTTTCCTTGGTTCTAAGATTTGCAAGTTTTACTATTACATGCTGGGGTGTTGGCCTGTTTTCCTTGATCTTGGGAGGGGTCCTCTCTGCCTCTACGACACGAATGTTTGTTTCTTTCCCCAGATTAGGGAAGTTCTCAGCTACGATTTGCTCAAATACATCTTCTAGTCCTCTCTCTCTCTCCACTCCCTCCGGGATTCCAATTATTCTGACATTGGAACACTTCATGGTGTCACTTATTTCTCTGATTCTATTTTCATGGATTCTGAGTTGTTTTTCCCTGGCCTCCTCTTTTCCCTTTTTATCTAATTGTCTTCCAGGTCGTTTATTTGTTCTTCTGCCTCACTTACCCTAGCTGTTAGATTATCTAGATTGGATTGGATCTCATTGATAGCATTTTTAAGT
>NW_025410417.1:0-4894 GCF_002201575.2 Neomonachus schauinslandi
TTTGTGTAATTTGCAGAGCTAGAACAAGTTACTCAAGATTCAGATGTTCTTGAATAAACGGGGTAGTAGGTATATTTGAGGAGGATCCATAAATCACTACCTAAATGCATATGGTGAAAATCTTGTTGCTAGCTTTCCCCAAAGTGTCCTGAGGCCATTTGCAATGGTAACTTTGCTTTGGAGAAAGGGAACTATCCAGATTCATGAACATCACTAAACTGAATTATAGATTCGGTGCAATCGAGATTTGCCTCTCAAATTGGAATATCAATTTTAAGAAAAAAAACTAAGATTTTTCTTGTAAGAGTGGAGATACATTGTGCCATCATTCCTATCGTGTTGACTAGTAACTCATGACAATGTACTTTCCTTAGCAAAATCTGATGATACATGAATACAGGTGACTGAATAAATGCACACATGTGGCTTCTTCCTATATTTATAAGCTGATCTCTGCCTGGAATTTTATGGTGCAATGATTTTATTACTTTACTTTTTCATGTATGACCATATGTTCCTTGGTGCTTAAACATGCTATTAGTGTCTGAAGCAGCATTTACCCTTCTCCTGACTTTTATAAATTTCACTTCCTGCAGACTAAATCAAGGATGCAGAACAGCTGAGCAGGCACCTAGAACAGCAGTATATCTAGAAATAATAATACAATTATAATCATTTGATAGTGGAGAGAACATTGTATTCATCACTATGTGTACAATAAAGACTATTTAATATAGATGAAAAAGCTAATTTGCTGAGGTATGTAAGTAGGTAGTGATGTCATGTCAGAGAGAAGCCTATCTATAGGAGTCAACATATGAACAAATTATTTCCAAGGAACAAGTTTCTATTGAACTGCTGAAATAAGCTTCTTGTTTGGTGTGTTTTGTTCTTTTTGGTTTAATGAGAAATGGGGAAATATGACACCAGAGGCAATTGCTCCATAACAGTATGATGTTTGTACCTTAATAAACATCTTTCTCTATATTTATTTACCCTATTGTAGTAATTCATTTTCCTCTAAAAAAATATGGAATATATACAATGTTGAGTTGACAGCTGCCAAAATATTAACTATCTGACATGGAGATTCAATTCTTTTGTGTGTGTGTGTGATGTGTTTGCATAAACTAACTTTTTACATTGGATCAGATATTGTAGGACAATATTATATGTTTCCTTTCCTCTCTCATGTGAACCAAAGAGTAGAAAAGGAGGTAAAGACACATCTCAAATCCCTCTCAGTTCACCATTTGGGTTCAAACTCCCATGTGTGGGACTCATTATTTCCCTGGTGTTGGAACAATAGTCATTTCCCCTGTGTGAGGTGGTGAACTGAGGACAGGGAGGCTGCCCTCTATTTAGAAGGAGCTCAGGCCTACTCAGCAACCATGTGGTTGGGTTGGGCTGCACATATAGGTAGATAAGTGGTTTTATTACAGGGTTAATTTTTAGTTATTTTCTATTGGGATAGTTTGGGGGTTTTTTTATGTTTGTTTTCATTTGAGTGTCTAATAAAACTAGGTTCCTCTTGGATGTGGATAAATATTGAAAGGTTTTATGTCCACGCTGGAGTAGTGCAGTTTATATAGAATGACAATCAAATAAAAATACTAATAACAACGGCCATTATTAAAATTAATACTTGTTGACTGTTTGTCGTATGTCAGGCAACACTGTTAAGTTACTTACCTGCATTAAATAATTTAATTCTTAAAAGTCACCCTCAGTATTAGGTGCTATGATGAGACACGATAGAAAGTTCAGAGTAAACCTCTGAGTAAATAAAGCAAACATTAAGTTCCTGTTCTCCCATCTGGACAGAGTAAACCAGGTTTCCCCAGGTCCCCTTCATCTATACAAGTCACTTCCACCACAGGCTCCATGTATGGATTCCTAAGGACATATCTCCGTGTTTATACCATGGGCAACATTTGAAATTTAATTTTCACATAACCATCATAAATAATTTACTTCTAACATAATACACTTAAAATAGTTTTCTAACAAAGCAGCAAGTGAAAATAAAAACAATGAATTGATAAACACAATGAAAACTTATTCAACTGAAATCACAGGCAGATTTGGAGCTAAAGAAACTGAATATTTGAAGCCTCTCACTTGCATAGACTCTTTCCAAAGACATATGTGAATATTCTTTTTGTATTTGTTTTTATTTTTTTCCTTAGGGAGATCTTCCAAAACAGTGCATGATCCGGAGTTCTCAAACCTAGATTTGCCCTTTAATATTCCAGAAATATTTCCTTAGTGATTGGTTTTAGGCAAGTGCTAAACAGCAAAGGGATTTCTCCTTAATTTAAAATCAGATGTTTGGATTCAAGTGTCAATGTTTTTGTCTAAAACTGTTAATGCTTGTCTCCTTCAAGGAGGTATTTTGTTTGTTACATTTCTGTTTTGTTTTGTTTTATGAAATTGTTTTAAGGTATTTTATAGGAAAGTGATAGGACATGTTACCATTTTTTTAAAACTGCATATTGTAGTTGGGAGAAAGGAAGAGAAGACATATGTACTTATTTAATAGGAGTTACATCCCATTAAGATCAAGCTGGAATAAGCATGTGTATATTTCCTCAAAACTGTAACCTACCTCATCTTGCTCCTTGTTCTCGCATATACAGTCTATATTTATATATAATCATTATTTATATATAAAATTGACATGTTTTATATTTCATATTATATTAAATATAAAAATGTTTAATAATATTTATCATTAAGTACATAAATATATTTTGTAATAAATATATTTTAATATATAAACGTATGTTTGCTTTTCCTTGATATTAATAGATCTTGATTCTATGGCATAATATTAAGTGAGAGCCAACCATTATCTAACTTCTTGTTTATGAACTTGGGCACAAAGAACCCTGATTGGTTACACTAGTGTTCAACCTTTGGACTTTCAGAAAGGTGAGGCTCCTACCTCCATAACCATGTTCATCTTCCTCACACTATTTTTAGGAAAAAAATGTTGCTATGTTTAACACAAAACATCTCCTGATTCATGTACATCCTCTGGTCTCTATACATATTTAAAGGTAAAATAGAATTAAGTCATATTTTTGCAAACCTATGAGTTAAAAGTTATTGGATTGTTTTTTGTTTTCCATTTGAACAAATATATTTTGAGAATTCACCCTGATCTCTCTTTATTTTTATTTTTTTTGTGTGATGGTAGCAGATCTAACAAAAATCATCTGCAACGAAGACAATGCACGTAAGTGTGCCCTAGAGATGAAATTTTCCCTAAAGTTCTTATGCAAACAATATATGAGGTTTCAATATGATTACGCAGTGAGTGAGCTCATTTAAGATGTTAAAAGTCTTACATTATGGTTGAAAAAGTTACTTTTGTGTTTAAATTCTACTTTCAACTGAATTTTTACACTAATGATAGAAGGCCTATTGTCTAACTTAAAAAAATAACAACAATCTTACAAATTCATCATGTGGTAATAGTCGCTAACACGTTTCAAATTATAGATTCTAAAAGTTTTCTTTTTCAATTTATTGTTCTGTTTCTTTGCAGCAGTGCTTCTCATTGAATAGCTTAATTATTAAGAATACATGTGGTTTGGGCGCCTGGGTGGCCCAGTCGGTTAAGCATACAGCCCTTGATTTCAGCTCAGGTCAGTATCTCAGGTCTTGAGATGGAACCCCCACTAGGCTCTGAGCTCAGTGTGGAGACTGCTTAAAACTCTCCCTCTCAGGCCCCTGTGTGGCTCAGCTGGTTAAGCGACCGCCTTCAGCTCAGGTCATGATCCCGGGGTCCCAGGATCCAGTGTGCTTCTCCCTCTGACCCTCTCCCATCTCGTGCTGTCTCTCACTCTCTCTCAATTAAATAAAATCTTTAAAAACAAAACAAAACAAAACCTCCCTCTCTTTCTCTACCCCAGCCCCCAGGCTCATGCACGTTGCTTTTCCTTCTATAAAATAAATGAATACATCATTAAAAAAAAGAGTATACATAGTTCTTTCTATATAACTCTTTGCTATAGATGATCCTCAAGTAATATAATTTTATTAAAAATATATTCAAGAAATTGGTGTGACTTTCTTAGTACTACACTAAAACAGTAGCTGGAAATCATTATTATATCTAATTTTGCACATCCATATTTCATTCCTTGATTAATATTTCAATTCAAGTAAAATATCCTAAAAGAATGGCCTTTATATGAGGCAATATATATCAGTGGAAATGAATTTGAAATGCTTTATTTAATGAAATAAAATTTATATGTCTGTTTGTCTGGTAGAAAACATACTTTCAAGACTAGATCTTTTTTAAAAATTTTATTATTATTATTATTTTTTTTTATCAAAGACATGGTTTTGTGAAAGCAAAGAACTACCATTCACAGGAACAACACTTCAGCCATCCAGTAACTGTTTAGCCTGCTGATTCGATTGAAGTAATTTAGAAGAAATTGTAGTGCCTTGATGAGTTTACCACAACTCACATTTCGAAGTAAAACCTGCCACTAGTCTCAGACATTATATGTAAAAGTGTGTGTTTCATTCCAATGATGATGTAGACTAAATTGCATTTTTACATGCCTATATTTTTATAGGCATACTTCTGAACTGGCTAGGTTATAGTGATATTACTTAAGTGATTTGGCAAAAAGAATATAGAAGTACGCATTTGAGATTTATCTGGTCTTATATTGACTTTAAATCATCTCAAGTCTATGAGGACAAAGCGGTTGTGGGTCATCTTGGCGAAGTAACATAGAATCAAGTTTAAGTAGTAGCCCAGTGTGTCCTCTCCTGAGAGAGCATGACCTCCAGGATCCTTATATTCTTTTTTTTGTTTTAAGATTTTATTTATTTATTTATTTATTTATTTATTTATTTATTTATTTAT
>NW_025410417.1:4994-7635 GCF_002201575.2 Neomonachus schauinslandi
TTATAGTGATATTACTTAAGTGATTTGGCAAAAAGAATATAGAAGTATGCATTTCAGATTTACCTGGTCTTATATTGACTTTAAATCATCTCAAGTCTATGAGGACAAAGCGGTTGTGGGTCTTCTTGGCGAAGTAACATAGAATCAAGTTTAAGTAGTAGCCCAGTGTGTCCTCTCCTGAGAGAGCATGACCTCCAGGATCCTTATATTCTTTTTTTGTTTTAAGATTTTATTTATTTATTTATTTATTTATTTATTTATTTATTTATTTATTTATTTATTTATTTGAGAGAGAGAGGGAGCACGAGCAGTGGGAGGGGCCGAAGGGGTGGGATGAGCGGAGTGGGGGAAGTGTTAGAGGGGGAGGGAATAGCAGACTCCCTGCTGATCAGGGAGCCCAAGTCAGGGTTCAATCCCAGGACCCCAAGTCAGACACTTAACCAACTGAGCCACCCAAGCACCCCAGGATATTTGTATTCCTAACTGGAGTGGGAAACATGTACATTTCTTCCTCATTTTATCATCAGAATTTTACATTATGCTTAGCAATAACCATATTCAACAATATGTTTAGAATGATCAGAGGTTGTAAAATAGGTAAAGTATTTCAAAAATGCAAATACATGGTGATAAATATATGCTGTTCTATTAAAGTAAAATATTTAAGGGCACCTGGGTGGTTCAGTCAGTGAAGTCTCTGACTCTTAATTTTGGCTCCGGTCATGATCATGGGGTCCTGAGATAGAGCCTTGTGTTGGGCTCCATGCCCAGCATGGATTCTCTCCCTCTTCCTCTGTCTCTCTCTGAAAAAGAAAAAATGAAAATAATAAAATTAAAAATTAAATTAAATTAAGATTTTGTAAGTTGTATAACCCCACAACAGTGATGGTTATTAAAAACATTATTTGGGGGGGCTCCTGGGTAGCTCAGTTGTTAAGCGTCTGCCTTTAGTTCAGGTCATGATCCCAGGGTCCTGGGATCGAGCCCCTCGTTGGGCTCCCTGCTCAGCGGGAAGCCTGCTTCCCCTCTCACACTCCCCCTGCTTGTGTTCCCTTTCTCACTGTGTATCTCTCTGTCAAATAAATAAATAAAATCTTTAACAAAATAAAAATTAAAATAAATAAAATAATTATTTTTTATTTTTATTTTTTAATTATATTTATTTATTTTCTTATTAGAGAGAGAGAGTGCACAAGCAGAGGGAGCAGCAGAGAGGGAGAAGCAGGCTCCCCACTGAGCAGAGAGCTAAATGCAGGGAACCAGCCAGGACCCTGGGATCATGACCTGAGCCAAAGGCAGATGCTTCATCAATTGAGCCATCCAGGCACCCCAACAATTTTATTTTTTAAAACATTATTTCATTGTTTTCTGATAATGTTAAGGATTAATCATGTTTTATATCCAGTGATTTCAGTTATATTTCTCTAATTTTCATCTCTTGAAATGAGTTATTTAATACATTTAAATAAAAGCTACCTTTTTTTTTAAATGAAAGTTTAACTCAAATTCAAAGGAAAATTGGAGGTCAGCAATGCAAAAATATTTGTGGATGATGAAAAGAATCAGAAGCGGCTCTCTATAATAGATACAATTACAAATTTAATTGCTTATTTGACAATTTAAGTAGAAATTTGTGACTTTCAATTTATGGATCTAAGAGTAGGAAACTAGTTCCCAAATCTACCAAGGTTGTGAATAAACATGGGAATAGTGTTTCTTCTCTTACTGACAGATGTTCTGATTTTGGCATAAAGCACACTTTAAGTGCATGTGATTTTAATTTTTTTAACTCATATTAAAGTCCATTATCATTAATGCACTGGAACTGCATTTACTTAGACTCCTTTAGGATTGGAGTCTGGACTTGTTTACATATGTTGGTGAGTATCGTATGAAAGCTGTTAATTCTAAATATATTTATTTTATATTAATGCCAATTGAACTTTCCTTTAGAATTTCGCCCAAACCAGGGAACTGACTAGGGATATTGGAGGAGGAGGAAGAAGAAGAGGCTGGTTGGTAGGGAAATCTTACTTTGTGTAGAAAGGAGATTCAGGATGCCTTTTAGGTGGTTCTAAGCTAAACACTCATTTTTCTATTTTCCTACATCTATCAAGTAAAATACTGTTATTTATGTACTTAAAATCCATTCTAGGTGACATAGCCTAAAATGAGCACTTTAAATTTATGAAAAATTTTAACAGCATTTAATGTTGTTGATACTTAGCAGAGTATTATCTTTTGGAATAAGAGGAGAGAGAAAAACAGTTTAGTTTTGGATATTTTTAACAAAAGGCCTAAGAACTATGTCCTTTTTGTAAAGAAAAATATATATTATTTATATATATAGTAAAATTTATTTGTATTTATATAAATAAATCTGTATAAACTTTATGTATATATTCTAATTTGACAGGTTAATTTAAACTTTATTTACTTATATAAACTTTATTGCTTTTTAATAAAGACAGTATGTTACTGGCACAAAAACAGACACATAGATCAACAGAATATAATAGAAAAAAAATAAACAAACACAATTTTAGAGTCAATCAATCTTCAAAAAATCAGGAAAGAATGTCCAGGGGGCAAAAGAACATTTCTTCAACCATGGTGCTGGGAAAACTGGTCAGCTACATGG
>NW_025410418.1:0-7634 GCF_002201575.2 Neomonachus schauinslandi
GTCTTCTTTGGAAAAATGTCTGTTCATGTCTTCTGCCCATTTCTTGATTGGATTCTTTGTTCTTTGGGTGTTGAGTTTGATGAGTTCTTTATATATTTTGGATACTAGCCCTTTATCTGATATGTCATTTGCAAATATCTTTTCCCATTCTGTCAGTTGTCTTTTGGTTTTGTTGACTGTTTCCTTTGCTTTGCAAAAGCTTTTTATCTTGATGAAGTCCCAATAGTTCATTTTTGCCCTTGCTTCCCTTGCCTTTGGCGATGTTTCTAGGAAGAAGTTGCTTCGGCTGAGGTCAAAGAGGTTGCTGCCTGTTTTCTCCTTTAGGATTTTGATGGACTCCTGTCTCACATTGAGGTCTTTCAACCATTTGGAGTCTATTTTTGTGTGTGGTGTAAGGAAATGGTCCAGTTTCATTCTTCTGCATGTGGCTGTCCAATTTTCCCAACACCATTTGTTGAAGAGACTGTCTTTGTTCCATTGGACATTCTTTCCTGCTTTGTCAAAGATGAGTTGACCATAGAGTTGAGGGTCCATTTCTGGGCTCTCTATTCTGTTCCATTGATCTATGTGTCTGTTTTTGTGCCAGTACCATGCTGTCTTGATGATGACAGTTTTGTAATAGAACTGAAAGTCTGGAATTGTGATGCCGCCGGCTTTGCTTTTCTTTTTCAACATTCCTCTGGCTATGCGGGGTCTTTTCTGGTTCCATACAAATTTTAGGATTATTTGTTCCATTTCTTTGAAAAAAGTGGATGGTATTTTGATGGGGATTGCATTGAATGTGTAGATTGCTCTAGGTAGCATTGACATCTTCACAATATTTGTTCTTCCAATCCATGAGCATGGAACGTTTTTCCATTTCTTTGTGTCTTCCTCAAATTCTTTCATGAGTATTTTATAGTTTTCTGAGTACAGATCCTTTGTCTCTTCAGTTAGATTTATTCCTAGGTATCTTATGGTTTTGGGTGCAATTGTAAATGGGATCGACTCCTTAATTTCTCTTTCTTCTGTCTTGTTGTTGGTTATAGGAATGCCACTGACTTCTGTGTATTGATTTTATATCCTGCCACTTTACTGAATTCCTGTATGAGTTCTAGCAGTTTTGGGGTGGAGTCTTTGGGGTTTTCCACATAAAGTATCATATCATCTGCAAAGCGTGAGAGTTTGACTTCTTCTTTGCCAATTTGGATGCCTTTGATTTCTCTTTGGTGTCTGATTGCTGTGGCTAGGACTTCCAATACTATGTTGAATAGCAGTGGTGATAGTGGACATCCCTGCCGCGTTCCTGACCTTAGGGGGAAAGCTCTCAGTTTTTCCCCATTGAGAATGATATTCGCTGTAGGTTTTTCATAGATGGCTTTTATGATATTGAGGTATGTACCCTCTATGCCTATACTCTGAAGAGTTTTGATCAAGAAAGGATGCTGTACTTTGTCAAAAGCTTTTTCTGCATCTATTGAGAGGATCATATGATTCTTGTTCTTTCTTTTGTTAATGTATTGTAGCACACTGATTGATTTGTGGATGTTGAACCAACCTTGCAGCCCAGGGATAAATCCCACTTGGTCGTGGTGAATAATCCTTTTAATGTACTGTTGGATCCTATTGGCTAGTATTTTGGTGAGAATTTTTGCATCCATGTTCATCAAGGATATTGGTTTGTAATTCTCCTTTTTGATGGGATCTTTGTCTGGTTTTGGGATCAAGGTAATGGTGGCCTCATAAAATGAGTTTGGAAGTTTTCCTTCCATTTCTATTTTTTGGAACAGTTTCAGAAGAATAGGTATTAATTCTTCTTGAAATGTTTGGTAGAATTCCCCTGGGAAGCCATCTGGCCCTGGGCTTTTGTTTGTTGGGAGATTTTTGATGACTGCTTCAATTTCCTTAGTGGTTATAGGTCTGTTCAGCTTTTCTATTTCTTCCTGGTTCCGTTTTGGTAGTTGATACATCTCTAGGAATGCATCCATTTCTTCCAGGTTATCTAATTTGCTGGCATAGAGTTGCTCATAATATGTTCTTACAATTGTTTGTATTTCTTTGGTGTTGGTTGTGATGTCTCCTCTTTCATTCATGATTTTGTTGATTTGGGTCATTTCTCTTTTCTTTTTGATAAGTCTGGCCAGGGCTTTATCCATCTTGTTAATTCTTTCAAAGAACCAGCTCCTAGTTTCGTTGATCTGTTCTACTGTTCTTTTAGTTTCTATTTCATTGATTTCTGCTCTGATCTTTATTACTTCTCTTCTCCTGCTGGGTTAGGCTTTATTTGCTGTTCTTTCTCCAGCTCCTTTAGGTGGAGGGTTAGGTTGTGTACTTGAGACCTTTCTTGTTTCTTGAGAAAGGCTTGTATTGCTATATACTTTCCTCTTAGGACTGCCTTTGCTGCATCCCAAAGATTTTGAATAGTTGTGTTTTCATTTTCATCGGTTTCCATGTATTTTTTTAATTCTTCTTTAATTTCCTGGTTGACCCATTCATTCTTCAGTAGGATGCTCTTTAGCCTCCATGTATTTGAGTTCTTTCCGACTTTCCTCTTGTGATTGAGTTCTAGTTTCAAAGCATTGTGGTCTGAAAATAGGCAGGGAATGATCCCAATCTTTTGGTACCAGTTGAGACCTGATTTATGACCTAGGATGTGATCTATTCTGGAGAATGTTCCATGGGCACTAGAGAAGAATGTGTATTCCGTTGCTTTGGGGTGGAATGTTCTGAATATGTCTGTGAAATCCATTTGGTCCAGTGTGTCATTTAAACTCTTTATTTCCTTGTTGATCTTTTGCTTAGACGATCTGTCCATTTCAGTGAGAGGGGTGTTAAAGTCCCCCACTATTATTGTATTGTTGTCGATGTGTTTCTTTGCTTTTGTTATTAATTGCGTTATATAATTGGCTGCTCCCATGTTAGGGGCATAGATATTTACAATTGTTAGATCTTCTTGTTGGATAGATCCTTTAAGTAGGATATAGTGTCCTTCCTCATCTCTTATTACAGCCTTTGGTTTAAAATCTAATTAGTATGATACAAGGATTGCCACCCCAGCTTTCTTTTGGTGTCCATTAGCATGGTAAATGGTTTTCCACCCCCTCACTTTCAATCTGGGGGTGTCTTTGGTTCTAAAATGAGTCTCTTCCAGATAGCATATCAATGGGTCTTGTTTTTTAATCCAGTCTGATAGCCTGTGTCTTTTGATTGGGGCATTGAGGCCATTTACATTCAGGGTAACTATTGAAAGATAGGAATTTAGTGCCATTGTATTGCCTGTAAGGTGACTGTTACTGTATATTGTCTGTGTTCCTTTCTGGTCTATGTTGCCTTTAGGCTCTCTCTTTGCTTAGAGGACCCCTTTCAAGATTTCTTGTAGGGCTGGTTTTGTGTTTGCAAATTCCTTTAGTTTTTGTTTGTCCTGGAAGCTTTTTATCTCTCCTTCGATTTTCAGTGACAGCCTAGCTGGATATAGTATTCTTCGCTGCATATTTTTCTCATTTAGTGCTCTGAATATATCCTGCCAGTCCTTTCTGGCCTGCCAGGTCTCTGTGGATAGGTCTGTTGCCAATGTAATGTTTCTACCCTTGTAGGTTACATATCTCTTCTCCCAAGCTGCTTTCAGGATTTTCTCTTTGTCTATGAGACTCGTAAGTTTTACTATTAGATGTCGGGGTGTTGACCTATTTTAATTGATTTTGAGAGGGGTTCTCTGTGCTTCCTGGATTTTGATGCCTGTTTCCTTCCCCAAATTAGGGAAGTTCTCTGCTACAATTTGCTCCATTATACCTTCTGCCCCTCTCTCTCTTTCTTCTTCTTCCGGGATCCCAATTATTCTAATGTTGTTTCGTCTCATGGTATTGCTTATCTCTCGAATTCCGCCCTCCTGATCCAGTAGTTGTTTATCTCTCTTTTTCTCAGCTTCTTTATTTTCCATCATTTCATCTTCTATATTACTGATTCTCTCTTCTGCCTCATTTATTCTAGCAGTTAGCGCCCCCATTTTTGATTGCACCTCATTAATAGCCTTTTTGATTTCTACTTGGTTGGATTTTAGTTCTTTTACTTCTCCAGAAAGGGTTTCTCTAATAACTTCCATATTTTTTTCCAAGCCCAGCTAGTATCTTTAAAGTGATGATTCTGAACTCTAGATCTGACATTGTACTAATGTCTGTATTGAGTAGGTCCCTGGCAGTCGGTACTACCTCTTGTTCTTTTTGTTGAGGTGATTTTTTCCGTCTTGTCATTTTGTGCAGAGGAGAATAGATTAATGAGAGAACAAAATGCTAGCATAGTAACAACGTCCCCAGAAAATATACTCTAAACAAATCAGAAAAGACCTGAAGCAGTGGGAAAAGAAAGGGAAAGAGAGAAAAAAGAAAAAGAAAAAAAAGAAAAAGATAAAGATAAAAACAAAAACAAACAAAACAACAACAACAACAACAACAAAAACAACCAGAATGTGATCAAATATGATCAGGCTGGTATATAGATCAGTGCCACACACTAGATTTGGGGTGTATTTTGGTCTTTTAGAAGAAAGTGCCTCCCAAAATTTTAAAGAAAGAAAAACTTATATATGTACAAAAATAAGGGTTGATATGATGAAGGGATGGAATATGACTGTAAAGATGGAAATTATAAAATATTTTATAAACGGAATTGATAAGAAGTTGTTTGAAAAAAGAAAGAAGAGGATTTAAAAAAAGAAGAAAGAAAAAGAAAAAAAAAAGGGAGAGGATGTGATCAGGCAGGGGAATAGAAAACACCATATACTAGAGATTTAGGGTATATTTCAATCTGTTAGAAGAAACTATCTCAAAATTTTAAAGAGAGAACAACTTATATATATAAGCCAAAAATATGGGTAACTACTATGAAGGGATAGAATATGACTCTAAAAATGAAAAATAAAAATGTTTTTTTTAAAAAAAGGGATTGATAAGATGTTGGTTGAAAAAGGGAAAAAGAAAAATTCAAAAAGAAAAAAAAAGACAAAAAGACAGTTAAAAAAAAATTAACTTTGAAAGACTAAAGAATCATGGTAAAAAAGCCTTGAATTCTATGTGCAGTATTCCCCTAGCGCTGGAGTTCTGCTGTTCTCATTGATCGGTAAACTTGGTCTTGGCTGGCTGTTCTCGCCGATCTTCTGGGGACAGGCCTGTTGCCGTGGTTTCCAAATGTCTCTGCCGGAGGCGGAATTGCCCCGCCCTTGCCCCCTCTTGGCTAAGTAATCTGCTCGGGTTTGCTCTCGGGAGCTTTTGTTCCCTGCGAGCTTTCCGTACAGCTTTGGAGGCGGAGAGTGAAAATGGCGGCCTCCCAATCTCCGCCCCGGAGGAGCTGAGAACTCGGGGCCCCACTCCTCAGTGAGCCCCCAGAGAAAAGCCGTCAGTCACTCCCGTCTCCCCTGTCTCCGGCTGCACTCTGTGCTCACCTGGCCTGTGACCGCGCGTTTCTATCTCTGGCACCCGACCCCGGGTGGAGTCTCCAAACCCAGCAGATCCCTGCGGTGCACTCCCGTGTGGCAACTCCTGGGGGAGGAAGGTGAGTCTCTCCAGATCTGCCGCTTGTTGGGTCCCTGCTGGAGGAGCAGTGGCCCGACTGTGCCGCGGATCACGGTTTATGGCAACCCCGAGCTGAGAGCCCGTGCCTGGGCTCCGCCTCTGCAGCCGGCTTCCCTGCTCCGTTACCTGGGAGCTCTGCCACACTCAGGCACCCCCGGTCTTTCTGTGACCCCGAGGGTCCTGAGACCACACTGTCCCGGAGGGTTCCACCCCCCGCTTAGCCACCAGAGTGACGTCCCTCAGTGGGGCAGACTTTTAAAAGTTCCGATTTTGTGCTCCGCGGCTCTATCACTTGCCAGAAGCGGCCGACGGAGGCCCCTCCCCCGCCGTCTATCCTCCCGAATATCACCTCAGAGTCACTTCTCTGCACGTCCTACCTTCCAGAAAGTGGTCGCTTTTCTGATGAGTTGTTGCTCTTCTTTTCTTCGATCTCCTGTTGAGTTTGTAGGTGTTCAGAATGGTTTGATCCCTCTCCAGCTGAATTCCTGAGAGGAGACTAAATCCAGGTCTCCTCCTCCTCCGCCATCTTGCTCCGCCCCCTCCTTTTCATTTTCTTAATAATGTCATTTGTAGCACAGAATTCTCAATCTGATGAAATCCAGTTTCTCTATTTTCTGTTGTTCATGCCTTTGGAATTATACTTAGAATCCATTGCCAAATCTGAAAATATAGATTTTTCTCCTATGTTTTCTTCTAAGAGTTTTATAGTTTTAGCTTTTATATTTAGGTCATTGATCCATTTTGAGTTAATTTTTGTATATGGTAGACGTCTCACTTCATTCTCTGCATGTGGTTATAGAACCATCTGTTGAAGGGTGCTTTACCCATTAAATGGTCTTGGCACCATTGTTGAAAATCAGTTGGCCATGGGTATTTGCATTTTTTCTGAACTCTCAGTTCTATTTATTCTCTATATGTGTGTTCTTGTAACACTACCACATTATTCTGGTTACTGTCAATTTTTTACTAAGTTTTGAAATTGGGAATTCCCACTATGAGTTCTATTACTTTATTTTCCTTTTCAAAATTGTTTTGGCTATTTGGGGCCTTTTGTGATTCTATATAAATTTGAGAATTAAGTTTTCCATTTATGAAGAAAGGCCATTGGAATTTTGATAGGGATTACATTGAATCTGTAGATTGTCTTGGACACTATAACCATTTTAACAATAACCAGTGCCATATTAACAATATTGGATCTCCCAGTCCATGAACATAAGTCTTTCCATATGTTTAAGTTTTCTTTAATTTCTGTCAGCACTATGTTCTGATTTTCAGTAAACAAGTCTTTCATCTGCTTGGTTAAATTTAGTCTTAGAATGCTATTGTTAATGGAATTGTCTTGTTGATTTCCTTTTTGAATTGTTTATTCTTCGTGTATAGAAACATAAATTTATTTGTGTGTTTATCTTATATCCTACAATTTTGCTAACTTCACTTATTTTCTGTAGCCTTTTTGTCTGTGGACTCTGGAATTTTCTATATACAAGATTGTGTCATCTGTGAGTAGGGTTAGTTTTACTTCATTTTTTCCAGTTTAGATGTCTTTCATTTTTTTATTGCCTCATTTCTCTGGCCAGGACTTCCAGTACAATCATGAATACCAATGGTGAATGCAGACATTCTTTTCTTGTTCTTGATTTAGGGTAGAAGTTTTAGGTCTTTTGCCATTCAGTATGATGTAAACTGATGTTTTCTCCTAAATGTCCTTTATCGTGTTAAGGAATTCTTTTCTATTCCTAGTGTGCTGATTGTTTTTGTCATGAGAGGGTGTTGAATATTGTCAAACATTTTTTCTTTATCTATTGAGATGATCCACCTTTGCATTCCTGGAATAAATTTGGAAAGTTTTTGGCCACTATTTCTTCAAATATTTTGTCTGATCTTTCTGTCTCTCTTCTCCTTCTGGGACCCCCATCATGCATATGTTGGTATATTTAATAGCATGCCATGGAAGCTTAGAGCTTTTTTTTTTTCTTTTTCTGCTCCTCAGATTGGGTAATCTCAATCAAACTATCTTTAAGTTCACCGATTCTTTCTTCTGCCTGCTTGAATCTGTTGTTGAATACTTCTAGTAAATTAAAAAAAAAA
>NW_025410419.1:0-1138 GCF_002201575.2 Neomonachus schauinslandi
CATCTTTAATGCACAGAAGGGAGGGGGAGGGGAGGGGAGGGGAGGACAGTGAGCGGGCCAATATCTCAAACCGACCCCAAACGGTTAATGATAATGAGCCGGCGTGCACCCCAGGAGTTTAACAGCTCTAAGGAAGAGGGGAGACCCCGGGAGAGGGGGGCACGGCAGAGGTGTTTTCAATTACCAAAAAGAAAAATAATTTATTTTTAAACAATAGCCCCTCGACACTGGGTGTTTAAAGAGAATATGCCCCGGCCCCTAAAATATCAAAGTGAGATTTAAAAATAGAAAAGTCATTTCCCCCCTTCCCCGTTGCAGATTTTACTGTAGCGTTCTAGAAGGCAGATTAAATGAAGGGAGCTCAAACACACTCAATTTTGTCCTTTAGCAAATTCTTCTCTTTCACTCTTGCATGAAGAAAAAAAATCTCCCCACAGAGTTTTTCTCTTCTTCCTGGTGTGGATCTGGGCCCCTGCAGTGCCCTGTGTAATTTCCAGTTCCTCAGAATTCAGGTATTAATAAAGACCCCATGGGGACTTCCAACAATATAACCCTACATTTTGAGGCATTATGAAAGGAAACCCCCAGGGGTCTGTGGCTCAAATTTCTGAAATGTAGGCATTGTAAAAGGCACCCCAGGGGATGCCCGCAATAGAAATCTGCTGAATTCAAAGCATTTTGGAAGTCCTGGTGGGAGTCATTACTCCCACTGGAAGCTTTTTACAAAACATGTGTTGCTGACATGTTGACAGATTGCTCAGTGAAGTGTTTAGGTGCATGCACAAGGCGGGCCTTTGGAGACGCTCCGCGCTGCCAGCGACTCTCCCAACGCTGGAACCAGTACCATCCATATTTCATAACAGGGGAGGCCGAGGCAGCCGGGGACAGGAGGAGTGTTCTCCGAACCAGCAGCGAGCCTCGCACCCCTCCACCGCCGCGCCACTTCAAGTGGGCCGGCCCAGTCCTCGCCTTTGGAAGCGGGTCTGTGCAGCACAGCTGTGATGGTCCTTGTATCCCTGCCAAGGGCTTTACTGAAGGAATCTTGAGGCAACCTCACTGATCACTGCAAGGCGAGGACCAGACCGACCCACTTGAAGTGGGGGGGGGGGGGGCGCGGGGGCGGGGGCCGGGGGGGGGG
>NW_025410419.1:1238-7633 GCF_002201575.2 Neomonachus schauinslandi
GAACTGGGGCGCACTGGTCTTGACAGCGTTAAGCTCGCGAAAGTGATCTGTGACTTTAATAAGGCAGAGGGGCTCAGAGGAATTAGCTGCCTAGGTGATGGGGGCCGGAGATGGATGGAAATGTATTCATGGCCTGGTGGGCCAAGGGCCAGGCTGGGGCCCTGGGGAGGTCAGCTCACCCACAGCCCCCCAGCCCCACGCGCTCCGAGGTGCTCGCTCCAAAAGACTTCCTCAGCCACTCGAGGAGCGAGCACCAAGCAGGCCTGGTTGCATGCACACACACACACGTGCACACATGCACACACGCACACACGCACACACGCACACGCACTCACACTCTGTGGCAGGATAATGCACCATATGCCCGTGTTCATAAAATTTTAAAGGTAAAAGCGGATGTAATGTGATAAATGTGTACATGTGTTGATAGGAACACACACACCAGTACATAGGCATGCACATTCCAGCACAGGGTCTTTTCCTTCCTCCGAGGCTCTGCTTTTGCCTTCAGGACCCCCACCCCCGCCACCACGTGCCCCAGAATGAGAGAGGTGACCTGCCTCAACCACGCCACGGCCACTGAAACACACAAAGAAATCTTCTCTAGAAATTTTGGTTGCTTCTTTTAAAATTCTCTTTGTACTACCGTACCATGACGTGGCGGGCTTGGGGTTGTCCTTCATTGATTTTTTTTTTTCAAAGCATGTTAAGAAATAATCATCATTTCTGCTGGGCACCAGAGCATTTAGAATCAGGGGTGAGGGGGGATCATGGGGGATGGTAACCACATGTCTAGCCCAGCCCTACATTTTCCCAGGATTTCACCTCCATGCTAGAAACTGACTTTGGAGTTGGCCTGTAGGAAACACGTTCTCACCCTGGTGGCCTTCCTCTTCTTTCTCCTCCTTTCAAAAGCAAATTGCATTTCCATAGACAAATGGCTTTTCCAAGAGAAGGGTGCAAAATTGTATTCTCCCAAGCCCCCCACAGCCTTCTGGGGACATTGGTTCCAGAGGTACCTGGCAAGGGAGCCTCCACCCTGGGTGTCAGCCCTCAGGGAGGCCCCCTAAGGGATGGATAAGGCTCCACTGACTGAAGGAATGCAGTCGTTCCCACCAGCACCTGTAGGTGAGAAAGCTACTTCCGGAGCTGGCTGGCTTGGAGACAGCTCCCAAGGCTCTGGGCCGGGAGTTTTCTATCTGCCGGTTCCCAAGTGCCCAGCTCTGAGATCGGTACATCACAAAAGCACGGAATAGACAATCAGTGTTGAGTGAAGAAGTGAATGGAGACATGGGTGAACAATAAGCTCAAGTCATAGGTGAGGCTGTCAAGAGTCAACCCCAAGAGGTAATGTGACTTGAAAAACATAAAATTGATAACAATCTCCCCGTCCCAAAAGAGGAAGGACAGATTTCCCCTTCAGAGCAGACATTGGGAAACCCTCTTCTTCAAAGAGAAAACCGTGGTCTTGGAGGCTGGTAGAGGCAACTGAACCCAGGCCCCAGGCATGCACTTTCCAGAGGGCTGCTTGGCCCCAGCAGCCAGCGATGCCATGCCCAGAGGGGGACCACCGGGGGTGGGGGAACCGAGAAGAAGGGGAAGAGTCTTTGGTAGAAACTATTTCTAGGGATGGCACAGCTCCATGTAAAGCTCCCAGTAGGCATGCCAGACCTGTCACATGAGATCCCCCTGGGCCCCCCTGAACCTCCCACCCTCCGGGCCTGGAAGCCACTTAGGAGCGGTCAGCACTGCAATCACTAACCTTTAGGCAGCTCTCCGTCCACCCACTCCCAGCCCAACCCCTCCAAGCCTTTGGGCTTGACTCTTGGAGGTGCAACAACTGCAGACTGGGATATAGAGTGTTCTTTCTGGGAGAAGGCAGGAGGATACTTGGAGTAGGGAAAAGAAAAAGGCCCAAAGTACATGCTTCGTTAGCTCTGGCCATGATGGGAGAAAGAACACCATTCCGGACCATTCGTTCATCCAGCAAACACATCCCATGAACCCTCCAGCCAAATGCCAGCCCCTGGGCGAACACGGGTGAAGAGGCAAGGTCCTGGCCTTCACAAGCCCCGTGGGTGGGCTGCTGGGATGGCTGGGTCCCATCTGGCCCCAAGGGACTGCAATACCCACCTGAACACAGCCAGACAATGGAACACGATAATGCCGATTCGTGGAAGCTTTAGGAAAGTATTTAACAATATGATACACTGTTTACAATCTCTAGGTACTTGGGAAAAAGCAGATTGCAGAACCAGAATCAGGAAGGACAAACGCCAAGACCCCGGATCTCTGGACAGTGGTTAGGTTTTATCTTCTTCCTTTGGCTTGTCTTTATGTAATAGATCTTCCACAACGAATTCACCTAATAATTAGCACAAAGCAAGAAAAATGTATTTGGGGGGCGCCTGGGTGGCTCAGTTGGTTAAGCGACTGCCTTCGGCTCAGGTCATGATCCTGGAGTCCCTGGATCGAGTCCCGCATCGGGCTCCCTGCTCAGCGAGGAGCCTGCTTCTCCCTCTAACCCTCCCCCCTCTCATGTACTCTCTCTCTCTCTCATTCTCGCTCTCTCAAATAAATAAATAAATCTTTAAAAAAAAAGAAAGAAAGAAAAATGTATTTGGTAAACAAGGGTCTGCTTACTGCTCAGGGGTCAGGGGAGGCTTCCGGGGAGGCAGGAAAGGATGGTCTGGCTTTGCCAAGGAAGCAAACGGTGTGTGGGGGGGAGGGGGGCTGGGGGGGGTTCCAGGCAGAGAGAATGGCACAGACAAGCCCACGACAGACTTCAAGGACAATGGCCAGGCGGGAGGCGGTAATTCAAGCTGGAAAACCAGGGACAGACCCCACCACCCATGGCCACTTGAGTAAAGAGCCGAATTTTGGTTTCATGGGCATTGCAGGCTGGCATCCCTCAAGGCCCTGACCCATCACACCACTCCACATCAAAGGTGAGGCCACATTTGCCTGGGAAGAACTGGTTTCCATCCTTTGGTTAACAAGATGGGTGGGGCTGCAGTCCAAACGAGGTGGAGGCTCCGAGCTCTCCCCTCCAAGCTAGCCCTTGCTCCAGCATCTGGCCACGCAGACGCACTGGGACCAGTCCCGGCCCATCCAGCAGGCACTGAAGCTGCGGCCCCACGTCCGAAGGGGGCTCGCTGCCTCGTGAGGGCGGGGGCCGCGGTCTCAGCTGCTCCATTCCCGACAGAGCCCGGCGTGATCGGGCCCAGGGCCCCACCGCCTGGAGGTAGACTTCTGGCCGCCGGAGGGACAGCTACCACCGAACGCAGAGTCCAGGTGTCAGGAGGAAATTAAAACAAATGACCCCGCCGCATTTTTTATTATCCATTCATAAAAAATACAAGAGCGAGATGGGAGAAAAATAGGTCACTTCGGTGAGATTTACAGTGACGTAGAAATCTAAACATCACCCAAAGGTCTCTGGAGTCCATCTGGCTTCTGAAGGCCAGGTCTGCCCGACCCAGAAGGGAAGAGAGAGCCCACAAGTACAGAGCAGAGTGGGGTTAAGATCTGCACACCCGTGACACGATGGCACCTTCATCCACACAGCATGAGTGGCTCCAGGCCGCATGAGCGCTGGCCCCACAGGGAAAACCCATCAGCCACCCCCCAGAAGGACCCACAGATGCGTCTACTCTCCACACGGCAGCCACAGCCCCAGTCATGTCACACCTTGCCTTATCCCCTCCGATGGCATCCAAGGAAGGACCTGCATTACCTGGCCCCAAAAGACTCTCAGCCCGATCCTACACCCTCACGTCCCTGCTCTCTGGATCCCTACATTCCTGGCTTCCTCGCTGGTCTTCCAACCCTCTGCAGCACCACTGCTTCCCCAGGGCCTTTGCATACACTCTTCTTTCTGTCTGCAGCACTCTCCTCTGGAGACTTTACCCACGATCTCTTACTCATCCCAGACCCATGGCCAAGACTCTTAGAGGCCCTGCATATAGAAAAGAGTATGCTCCACCCTCACATGATTCGAACGAAATAGAACAAAACCCACTACACTATAAAATAAGAGTGATGAAGTCTTGACAAAATTTTTATTGATCCATTTATCTGTGCAACCTCTCAAGTTTTTTAAAAAAATACTTAGAATCAAATTCTTACAAAAGAACTTTCTCCGGTGGGAGTGGCCCTGCCTTACCAAGACCCTGAAGCACTAACTTGGATGCAGTATGGTTCAGATCTCAGCCCCAATTTCACCACCTCCAGGAAGCCCTCCATGACAGCTTATCGTTACCAGCCCCAGCACAAAGACCAGATGCAGAGGCCCTCTCAGCATTTTCACAGCTCCACGTACCTTCCCATTCAAGCCTTTAGGGCAACTGTGATTTTCCCATTGTCTGTATGATTCTCCAAGCACACCATGAGCTCCATAAAGGGAACAATGCCCACCTTGCACACCATCATGCCCTGCTTAGAACATAGCATGTGCTCAAGAAAGAGCTGTTGAACAAATAAATAGAACAATAACAGCATGAATAAATCAGGGAGGATGACTGGCATTACAAACGCAATCACCAAAGAACCACGAGGAGCCACCACGTAGCTCCTGAGAGGAGCCTAGTCCCCTAGGGAACTGAAACCGTTCTTCCAGCAAACCTGTGCAAGAAGCCTACTACGTGCCAAGCCTCAAGGACACAAGGATGAACAAGACACACCTTCTCCTCCAGCCTCTCTGCCCAGAAAAGACAGATACATCAGAAACCCGTCAGAAAAGGGAGCCTCCAAGTGCTGGGGGAAGCTAAGGAAACAGAGGTGAACTTCAGAATGCTCCCTCACTTCCGTGTCCTGTGTCCCCCTCCTACGGCGCGGGTCAGGATGCTGCTGTCCTCAGTGGGTGCCCCCTGCTGGGTGCAGCAGGGGCACACAATGTGGCTTTTCCTTGAAGTACACAGGATTATTAGGACTCACATTCCCCTTAGTGCCCAGCATGCTATGTTCTCTAATGCAACACACATTGATCAAGCTCCTTCTCCATGCCAGACACGGTGCCCACTTCTAGGGACGTGAAGACCAGGCCACGGTCCCTGCCCTCAACAATGGCCATGTCAGGCTCGGTGGCTCTCAACCACGTGCGGCAATAGCTCCCTTCGGGGGCACCTTTTCAAGTGCTACAATAATCAGGGAGGTTGCTGCTGGCATCTAGTGGGCAAGACCAGGGGTGCTGAATGTCCTGTAAAGCATGGGACAGTCCCTCAGAATGATGAAGTATCCTGCTCAAATGCCACCCCAAGGTTGGAAATTCTAGCACAAATCTATCAGCTGTAAGCAAACCGACAAATTCTCCCTTGACTTGGCTACAACTGCTGGAGGCGGGTGTGCCAAAAGTGCAAAGTCAAAGGATTTATAATCCCCCAAGGTGAGATCCGCCAGATGTGTCCAGCTTCGGCCCTAGAAAAACCCCAGCTCCCACCAAAACGCTCCTTCCCCTCTTCCCTGGTCCTTCCTGCCTCCACCGTTTGCTGAGTGATCCCAAAGTCCTTGCTACTCCAAGTGTGGTCCAGGTACCAGGAGTATCTGCGTCCGGAGAGCTGGGAGCAAATGCAGAACCTTGCTCCTCCCCCACCCCAGAGCTGCCAAATTAGAATCTGCATTCTTGCAAGATCCCAAGTGACCCATACGCACTGGAAACAGCCTCCCTGGCACTTTCTGTTCACAAGCCCTCCTGGGGCAGAGCAGGAGAGGGAGGCTCCAACCACCTCGGGCGCCTCCATCCCCCACCACCCCATGTTTCCCGCATCCTCAGTGAGAGATGCCATAGAACCCTCATGAACAACAGACCAGGTGTCATGGGACAGGTGGGCAGCTCTTTTCTCCCTACTCAGCTCGAAGGACGGACAACGAGAGCGGGACCTTGCCCCCAGAACAGCCTGAACACGTGTCAGCCTTCAGAACACAACTGGGGAAGATTCACACTTATGCCCCAGATAAGTAAAGGGGTGACGTGTCAGTGCAAGGGTACTCTTTTTGCTGTTCCTAAGGGGCTTACTGCCCCTGAGGGGACCCAGAATGGGTATAAAATGAGGGCCGAGATGCCTTCCTCAGAACCACACCAACACCTGTGTTCCTACCCCCAGGCTGAACTTGGGGGTGCTCTGGAATTTTGATCCAAGACTCATTTCATGCCTACTCTCCCAGGGAGACTATAACTTCCCAGGGGCAGGATCTGACTCCCTTTTGTAGATACCTCAAGCCACAAAACTGATCTGGCACAGTATCTGATACCAAATAAGAACTGGGGTTACAGTTGAAGGACAGGGTGGGATGGATGGAGTGGGATGGATGTGATGGCATGGTATGGATGGGATGGGATGGCATAGGATGGGATGGGATGGATGGGATGAGAATGGGATACGGTGGGGTGGGGTGGG
>NW_025410420.1:0-7630 GCF_002201575.2 Neomonachus schauinslandi
TCGGGGTTGCCATAAACAGTGATCCGCGGCACAGTCGGGCCCCTGCTACTCCAGCAGGGACCCAACAAGCAGAAGATCCGGGGAGACTCACCTTCCTCCCAAGGGAGGAGCCGCGCGGGAGTGCACCGCAGGGATCTGCTGGGTTTGGAGACTCCACCCGGGGTCAGGTGCCAGAGATAAAAACGTGCGGTCACAGGCTGGGTGAGCACGGAGTGCAACCGGAGACTGGGGAGATGGGAGTGACTCACGGCTTTTCTCTGGGGGCTCACTGAGAAGCGGGGCCCCGAGTTCTCGGCTCCTCCGGGGCAGAGATTGGGAGGCTGCCATTTTCACTCTCCGCCTCCAAAGCTGTACAGAAAGCTTGCAGGGAACAAAAGCCCCGGAGAGCAAACCCGAGCAGATTACTTAGCCGGGAGGGGGCAAGGGCGGGGCAATTCTGCCTCTGGCAGAGACATTTGGAAACCACGGCAACAGGCCCCTCCCCAGAAGATCAGCGAGAATAGCCAGCCAGGAACATGTTTACCCATCAATGAGAACAGCAGAACTCCAGTGCTAGGGGAATACTGCACATAGAATTCATGGCTTTTTTACCATGATTCTTTACTCTTTCAAATTTATTATTTTTTTAACTGTCTTTTTTTCTTTTTTTTCTTTTTGAATTTTTCTTTTACCCTTTTCCAACCAACATCTTATCAATCCCTTTTAAAAAAAATTATTTTTCATTTTTTGAGTCATATTATATCCCTTCATAGTAGTTACCCGTATTTTTGGCTTATATATATAAGTTGTTCTCTCTTTAAAATTTTGAGATAGTTTCTTCTAACGGATTAAAATATACCCTAAATCTCTAGTATATGGTGTTTTCTATTCCTCTGCCTGATCACATACTCTCCCTTTTTTTTTCCTTTTTCTCTTTTTAAATCCTCTTCTTCCTTTTTTCAAAGAACTTCTTATCAATTCCTTTTATAAATTTTTTAATAATTTCAATCTTTACATTCATATTCCATCCCTTCATCTTATCAACCCTTATTTTTGTACATATATAAATTTTTCTTTCTTTAAAATTTTGGGAGGCACTTTCTTCTAAAAGACCAAAATACACCCCAAATCTAGTGTGTGGCACTGATCTATATACCAGCCTATCATATTTGATCACATTCTGTTTTTTGTTGTTGTTGTTGTTTTGTTTTGTTTGTTTTTGTTTTTATCTTTATCTTTTTCTTTTTCTTTTTCTTTTTTTTTCTTTCTCTTTTTTCTCTCTTTCCCTTTCTTTTCCCACTGCTTCAGGTCTTTTCTGATGTGTTTAGAGTATATTTTCTGGGGACGTTGTTACTCTGCTAGCATTTTGTTCTCTCATTAATCTATTCTCCTCTGCACAAAATAACTAGACGGAAAAAATCACCTCAACAAAAAGAACAAGAGGTAGTAGCGACTGCCAGGGACCTAATCAATAAGGACGTTAGTACGATGTCAGATCTAGAGTTCAGAATCATCACTGTAAAGATACTAGATGGGCTTGAAAAAATATGGAAGTTATTAGAGAAACCCTTACTGGAGAAGTAAAAGAACTAAAATCCAACCAAGTAGAAATCAAAAAGGCTATTAATGAGGTGCAATAAAAAATGGGGGCTCTAACTGCTAGAATAAATGAGGCAGAAGAGAGAATCAGTAATATAGAAGATGAAATGATGGAAAATAAAGAGGCTGAGAAAAAGAGAGATAAACAACTACTGGATCACGAGGGCAGAATTCGAGAGATAAGCGATACCATAAGATGAAACAACATTAGAATAATTGGGATCCCAGAAGAAGAAGAAACAGAGAGAGGGGCAGAAGGTATAATGGAGCAAATTTTAGCAGAGAACTTCCCTAATTTGGGGAAGGCAACAGGCATGAAAATCCAGGAAGCACAGAGAACCCCTCTCAAAATCAATAAAAAGAGGTCAACACCCCGACATCTAATAGTAAAACTTACGAGGCTCATAGACAAAGAGAAAATCCGGAGAGCAGCTCAGGAGAAGAGATATGTAACCTACAATTGTAGAAACATTAGATTGGCAACAGACCTATCCACAGAGACCTGGCAGGCCAGAAAGGATTGGCAGGATATCTTCAGAGCACTAAATGAGAAAAATATGCAGCCAAGAATACTATATCCAGCTAGGCTGTCATTGAAAATTGAAGGAGAGATAAAAAGCTTCCATGACAAAGAAAAACTAAAGGAATTTGCAAACACAAAACCAGCCCTACAGGAAATCTTGAAAGGGGTCCTCTAAGCAAAGAGAGAGCCTAAAAGGAACGTAGACCAGAAAGGAACACAGAGAATGTACGGTAACAGTCACCTTACAGGCAATAAAATGGCACTAAATTCGTATCTTTCAATAGTTACCCTGAATGTAAATGGGCTAAATGCCCCGATCAAAAGACACAGGCTATCAGACTGGATTAAAAAACAAGACCCATCGATATGCTGTCTGCAAGAGACTCATTTTAGACCCAAAGACACCCCCAGATTGAAAGTGAGGGGGTGGAAAACCATTTACTATGCTAATGGACACCAAAAGAAAGCTGAGGTGGCAATCCTTATATCAGACAAATTAGATTTTAAAACAAAGACTGTAATAAGAGATGAGGAAGGACATCATATCCTACGTAAAGGATCTATCCAACAAGAAGATCTAACAATTGTAAATATCTATGCCCCTAACATGGGAGCAGCCAATTATATAAGGCAATTAATAACAAAAGCAAAGAAACACATCGACAACAATACAATAATAGTGGGGGACTTTAACACACCCTCACTGAAATGGACAGATCGTCTAAGCAAAAGATCAACAAGGAAATAAAGACTTTAAATGACACACTGGACCAAATGGACTTCACAGACATATTCAGAACATTCCACCCCAAAGCAACAGAATACACATTCTTCTCTAGTGCCCATGGGACATTCTCCAGAATAGATCACATCCTAGGTCATAAATCAGGTCTCAACCGGTACCAAAAGGTTGGGATCATTCCCTGCCTATTTTCAGACCACAATGCTTTGAAACTAGAACTCAATCACAAGAGGAAAGTCGGAAAGAACACAAATACATGGAGGCTAAAGAGCATCCTACTAAAGAATGAATGAGTCAACCAGGAAATTAAAGAATAATTAAAAAAATACATGGAAACCAATGAAAATGAAAACACAGCTGTTCAAAACCTTTGGTATGTAGCAAAGGCAGTCCTAAAAGGAAAGTATATAGCAATACAAGCCTTTCTCAAAAAACAAGAAAGATCTCAAATACACAACCTAACCCCACACTAAAGGAGCTGGAGAAAGAACAGCAAATGAAGCTTAAACGCAGCAGGAGAAGAGAAATAATAAAGATCAGGGCAGACATCAATGAAATAGAAACCAAAAGACACTAGAACAGATCAACAAAAGTAGGAGTGGGTTCTTTGAAAGAATTAATAAGATGGATAAACCCTTGGCCACATTTATCACAAGAAAAGAAAAATGACCCCATAGATAAAATCCATGAATGGAAGAGGAGAGATCACAAGCAACACCAAAGAAATACAAAGAATTATAAGAACATATTATGAGCGGGACACCTGGGTGACTCAATCCTTAAGCGTCTGCCTTCGGCTCATGTCATGACCCAGGGTCCTGGGATCGAGCCCTGCATCAGGCTCCCTTCTCTGCAGGAAGCCTGCTTCTACCTCTCCCACTCCCCGTGTTTGTGTTCCCTCTCTCTCTCTGTGCTCTCTCTGTCAAATAAATAAATAAAATCTTTAAAAAAATAATATATTATAAGCAATTGTATGCCAGAAAATTAGATAATCTGGAAGAAATGGATACATTCCTAGAGATGTATCAACCACCAAAACTGAACCAGGAGGAAATGGAAAACATGAACAGATCTATAATCACTAAGGAAATTGAAGCCGTAATCAAAAATCACCCAACAAACAAGAGCCCAGGGCCAGATGGCTTCCCAGGGGAATTCTACCAAACATTTAAAGAAGAATTAACACCTATTCTTCTGAAACTGTTCCAAAAAAAAAGAAATGGAAGGAAAGCTTCCAAACTTGTTTTATGAGGCCACCATTACCTTGATCCCCAAACCAGGCAAAGACTTCATCAAAAAGGAGAATTACAGACCAATATCCTTGAGGAACATAGATGCAAAAATTCTCACCAAAATACTAGCCAATAGGATCCAACAGTACATTAAAAGGATTATTCACCATGACCAAGTGGGATTTGTCCCTGGGCTCTAAGATTGGTTCAACAGAAAAGCAAAGCTGGAGGCATCTCAATTCCGGAATTCCAGCTCTATTACAAAGCTGTCATCATCAAGACAGTATGGTACTGGCACAAAAACAGACACATAGATCAGTAGAACAGAATAGAGAGCCCAGAAATGCACCCTCAACTCTATGGTCAACTAATCTTCGACAAAGCAGGAAAGAAGGTCCAATGGAACAAAGACGGTCTCTTCAACAAATGGTGTTGGGAAAATTGGATAGCCACATGCAGAAGAATGAAACTGGACCATTTCCTTACACCACACCCAAAAATAGACTCCAAATGGTTGAAAGACCTCAGTGTGAGACAGGAGTCCATCAAAATCCTAAAGGAGAACACAGGCAGCAATCTGTTCCACCTCAGCCTCAGCAACTTCTGCCTAGAAATATAGCCAAAGACAAGGGAAGCAAGGGCAAAAATGAACTATTGGGACTTCATCAAGATAAAAAGCTTTTGCACAGCAAAAGAAACAGTCAACAAAACCAAAAGACAACCAACAGGATGGGAGAAGATATTTGCAATGGACATATCAGATAAAGGGCTAGATCTAAAAGCTATAAAGACCTTCTCACACTCAACACCCAAAGAACAAATGATCCAATCAAGAAATGGGCAGAAGACATGAACAGACATTTTTCCAAAGAAGACACATGAAAAAGTGCTCAACATCGCTCGGCATCAGGGAAATCCAAATCAAAACCTCAATGAGATACCACCTCACAGCAGTCAAAATGGTTAAAATCAACAGGTCAGGAAACAACAGATGTTGGCAGGGATGCGGAGAAAGGGGAACCCTCCTACACTGTTGGTGGAAATGCAAGCTGGTGCAGCCACTCTGGAAAACAGTATGGAGGTTCCTCAGAAAGTTGAAAATAGAGCTACCATACAACCCAGCAATTGCACTCCTGGGTATTTACCCCAAAGATACAAATGTAGGGATCCGAAGAGATACGTGCACCCCAATGTTTATAGCAGCAATAACCACAATAGCCAAACTATGGAAAGAGCCAAGATATCCATCGGCAGATGAATGGATAAAGAAGGTGCAATATTACGCAGACTCCAAAAGGAATGAAATCTTGCCGTCTGCAACGACGTGGAGGGAACTGGAGGGTATTATGCTGAGCGAAATAAGTCGATCAGAGAAAGACATGTATCATGGGATCTCACTGATATGAGGTATTCTTAATCTCAGGAAACTAACAAGGGGTTGCTGGAGTGGTGGGGGCTGGGAGGGATGGGGCGGCTGGGTGATAGACATTGGGGAGGGTATGTGCTATGGTGAGCGCCTTGAATTGTGGAAGACTGTTGAATCACAGACCTGTGAAACAAATAATAGATTATATGTTACAAAAAAGAAGAAGAAGTAGAAGATAGCAGGAAGGGGAAAATGAAGGGAGGGAAATTGGAGAGGGAGATGAACCATGAGAGACTATGGACTCTGAGAAACAAACTGAGGGTTCTAGAGGGGATGGGCATGGGGGGATGTGTTAGCCTGGTGATTGGTATTAAAGAGGGCATGTAGTGAATGGAGCACTGGGTGTTATACGTAAACAATGAATCATGGATCACTACATCAAAAACTAATGATGTAACGTATGGTGATTAACATAACATAATAAAAAAAGAAAGAAAAATAAAACAAAACGAAACATGTGCCCTCCTTAATACCCGTCAGTGGGCTAAGCAATCCCCCGAAACCACAATAGTTTGGCTATTGTGGGTATTGTTGCAATGAACATTGGGGTGCAGGTGCCCCTTCTTTTCACTACATCTGTATCTTTGGGGTAAACACCCAGTAGTCCAGTTGCTGGGTCATGGGTAGCTTTATGTTCAATTTTTTGTGGCCCCTCCACACTGTTTTCCAGTGACTGCACCAGTTTTTGTGTTCCCACCAGCAGTGTTCGAGGGTTCCCCTTTCTCTGCATCCTTGACACCATTTGTTTTTTCCTGTCTTGTTAACACCAGCCATTGCGCCTGAGAGATGAGATCTCATTGGGGTCTGGATTTGTATTTCCCTGATGGCTCGTGTTGATGAACATGTTTTCATGTTTCTATTAGCCATTTGTATGTCTTCTTTGGAGAAGCATCTGTTCATAACCTTCTGCCCATTGTTTGGCTTGATCATTTGTTTTCTGGGGGTTGAGTTTCAAAAGTTCTTCATAGATATTGGATACTAGCCTTTTTTCTGTAATGACATTTGCAAATATCTTCTCCCAATCTGGGGATTGTGTCTTTGTTTTCTTGACTGTTTCCTTTGTTGTGCAGAAGGTTTTGATCTTGATGAAGTCCTAAAAGTGTATTTTCACTTTTGTTTCCCTTGCCTTTGCAGACATATCTTGAAAAAGTGCGGTGGCTGATGTTGAAGAGGTTACTGCCTATATTCTCCTCTAGGCCTTTGATGGATTCCTGTCTCACATTGAGGTCTTTCATCCATTTTGAGTTTATCTCAATTTAGTTGAACTTTTCAAAGAACCAACTCCTGGTTTTGTTGATCTGTTCTATTGTTTATTCATTTTCTATATAATTCATTTATTTCTGCTCTAATCTTTAGTGTTTCCTTCCTTCTGCTAGTTTGGGGTTTGTTTGAATTCTTTTTCTAGTTCCTTTAGGTGTAAGGTTAGGTGTTTATTTAAGATTTTTCTTACTTAATGAGGTAGGTCTGTATTGCTATAAACTGCCCTCTTAGAACACCTTTTGCTGATGTATTTTGGACAGTATTGTCTTCATTTTCTTTTGTTTCCAAGGACTTTTTAAATGGTTCTTTGATTACTTGGTTGACCCATTCATTGTTTAGTAGCATGCTATTTAACCGCCATGTATTTTTGGACTTTCTGGAATTTTTCTTGTGTTTGGTTTTGTTTCTTTCTTTGTTTGTCTATTTTTCTTGAGGTTGATTTTTAGGTTTTATGGCATTGTGGTCAAAAAAGATGCATGGTATAACTTTGATCTTTATGAATTTGTTGATGCTTTTTTTGTGGCCTAATATGTGATCTGTTCTGGAGAATATACCATGTGCCCTTGAAAAGAATGTGTATTCTGCTGTTTTAGAATGGACTGTTCTGAATAATTCTGTTAAAACCATCTGGTCGAGTGTTCATTCAAAGCCATTGTTTCCTTGTTTGTTTGTTTGTTTGTTTGTTTGTTTATTTATTTATTTATTTATTTATTTAGAGAGTGGGGCAGAGGGACAGGGAGAGGGAGAATGTTCAGCAGGCTCCATGAGTGGAGGCTGACACGGGGGCTTCCTCTTACAACCCTGAGATCATGCCCTGAGCCTAAATCAAGAGTCAGACACTTAACTGCCTGAGCCACCCAGAAGCCCCA
>NW_025410421.1:0-7629 GCF_002201575.2 Neomonachus schauinslandi
TGGCCGTGTGGAAATGTGGCAGGGAGTAGAACCAGCTTGGATCTCAGTCACTTGCCATATACATTTGTCTAGTTTATCCATTACAGCTGTTAACATATTAAGCATACTTATTTTAAATTCCCTGATACTTCAAAAATCTGCATTGTATCTGAGTCTGGTTCTGATGCTTCCTTTGTATCCTCAAACCGTGCTTTTTCTTGCCTTTTAGCACGCCTTTTAATTTTGTGTTGAAAGCTGGATATGATGCATTGGGTGATAGGACCTGAGGTGAACAGACCTTTAGTGAGAAGTTTTAAGTTAAGCTGGTTAGCAGTTGGGCTGTGGGTAATGTTTGCTGTAGCCCCAAGTGCTATGGTCTTCAAATTCCTCTAGTGTCCTTATTTTATCCTCCCTCCAAACTTTGGGCTTCCCTAATTACTCCTTGCAGAATCTACTTTTTGCAGCTCTTTTAGCTATACTCCACTGGTACGACACTGGAGGTCCCATATCACATTGTTAGCAATGTGATAATGTGTGGAGGACAGCAAGTGTTCTATAATCTTATGATTAAACTCCAGTGTTTTGTAGGCCTGTGTCCCTAGGCTATGACCTTCACAAGTGCTTCTTAGATTCTTTCTCTTCCTTATGTGACATTGGAAGACTAGAGTGGGCTGAACAGGAGGAATGCCTTTTCCTCAGCTGGGATAAGGCTCAGGGGAAGGCTTTTTCACTGGAGAGTAGGCCTTTATCCCGGAGATGGTTCTTGATGTATTCACAAGCGTGTATTTTCCCCTTCCAGAACCATGAGGGGACCTTTCTGGGATGTTCACTTGTGAGAACCTGCTGGACTGCCTAGAGGTAAAGCCCACTAAACCTCGAAGCCTGCAGGTCCCCATGGGGTTTCCCACTCTCAAACTATTCCACATTCAGTCTCTAGCAATTTGTCAAAATTACCATTTAAGTGTTCTCACATGTTTATGTTTCTAGCAGTTTCTGCTCTACGTAAGGAGAGATAGGTTGTGCCTCTCCAGATTTGTCTTTTCTCCAGACTTTGCGGTGATTATTTGCCCTGTAACCTCAGTTCTTTGATGGGTCTAAGATAAGTCATTGATTCTCAGTTTGTTCAGCTTTTTTTTTTTTTTCTGTTTGGAAGTACAGGAGCAATGACTTCCAAGCTCTTTACATGTCCTAACTGAACCTGGAAGTCTGGCGTATGGATTTTAATGGGGTAGCGCAAGACCAGTGAACACAGCATTTGTCCTCTTCCTTTTAGCTGTGTATTAGATATGGGAATAAAGTTGTCCTTGAAAACTGAGCTGTTCCATAAATATTGGCTCTTTCCCTCCTGGGTATAGAATATTTATATGGCTCCCTGTACCTGGCATCTCAGCCCCTAAGTTCATAACCTGGAGTGCAGACTAGAGTTTAGACTTCCAGAACCAAAGTTCTTGGTGGTGAGGTCTGAGCAACTGTGACTTAACCATGGGAGGAAAAAAGTCACCTCTGTCACTACCACTACCACCAAGAGGCAGTGCACTGTCCTACTAAGTGCTTGCTTAGACTAGAATGGCCAGTTTCTGAGTCCTTGGAAGCAATTTTTAAAGAGGCTGGATGGTAGAGAAAGGTCTCTCTCCTCTGGGCTCAACTCTGGAACTTGGCCAGACTTCAGAGCCAGGCAGTCCAAAACCTGAATAGAGACTTTACCATTTACTATTTGTGTCACTTTGGAAAAGGTACTTAATGTTTTTATGAGGCTGTTTATAACTATTTCACAGGATTCTGGTGCACACTAAATTAGGAAGTATCTGGTATTCTGAAATACCTGCATGTGTCAGGTCTTTCTAGTTCCTTTTAAAACTGTGATCTAGTCATATTATGAGGTGGGCTGGGGAAAGTAGGAAAGAATAGATGAGAACTCCACGGTGGCTTTTCGTGGTCATGACTGGTAAGATATTGCCACTGAGCTCTTTGTCACTGTAACCTCAGTACTTTGTTTAGTGCATTGCTTACCTAGCCCCTTACTACAAGAATGTCATTTTTGCATAAGTATGCCTCCCTCCTCCTTGTAGTCATGTAGCACAGGGAGGCTGCTCCCAGTTCCAGGGTGAGTCGGCTTGCTAGGGGTAATCCATCCCCTTGTTACCTTCTGGTTCAGGAAGGGGTGGTGATATAACTCTACTCAGTGAGGCATTAGGAGGAGATTGCAGAAGGACTTCTGAGGAAAGTGCCCTCACTCATAAGAAAAGGCCATCAGGAAAGCTTGTCTCCTTTTCTTCCTCAGGAAGTTGCTTGACACCTGCAGCTGTTGAGCTATCAAGCCTCTAGCTTTAGGACACAAGTTGATATTGTGAATAGCAGAAGAAAGTGATGGAAAAAAGTGGCGTCCTTACCTGAATCAAACAACCATCACGGCTGCTCTGCCTCAGGACTTCCAAACTGTGGATAATAATTTCTCTATTAGGTTTATTTTAGTTGAGTTCCTTGTTATATGAAAATAGAACAATCCTAAATGATATGTATGCTCAGGCACAAAACAACTCTTCAATGAGCAATAGGTCCTGACTTTTGTCTGTCAGTGAGCACCCACCTCTGAAAACCAGTGTCAGAAACTCATGTTTCCACGTGAAAGGAAAACTGTAGATTCTGAACACCTTGCCTAATGATCGCTAGAGGTCTGACAACTGTGACTGGCTTCTGTTCTATACTGAAAAGGAAAGCTTCAGGCAGAAAACCCAAGCGTTGACTTATCTAAGGTGCTCAGAAGTACATTAAGTGCTTGAGCTCAGTTAGTTTCAGTTCAGAGAGTCACTGTGTGAAAATGCACCCTTGTGAAATATCCACGATGTAGACATTAGAGATGATCTGCTTTCAATTCAGGGGACTGTACTGAGGTCAAAAAAGATAAATTCATAGTGTCAATAGTCAGAAAAATTTGGTTAACTTTCCCCAGGTGCACTGCACTAAGCAATACAGGTATAAGAAGAGGTGAATATTTGGGATTTATCAAGAGCTGAGATTTTGCCAGGGCAGTGAAGCCAGGCACTAGAGGATGAGGGAGGAGAGTAGTAAAAATGATGGACCATGATGGACCATTAAATTGAGAAGGAAGGAAAAGCTGGAGTAGGCTGATACACAGAAAGTAGGAGCTAGGGGACAAGAGGTCTAAGAATACTCCGATTTAAGTTTCTTTATGATGAATAAAGTCCTTTGCTACAGGCTATAAGAAACAAAATCTGATGATGAAGTTAGTGATGGTGATGATGGCAGCTTTTAGTGATAATTAGCACTAGAGGGATATTGATGTAGCATAATGGTAACACATACCAGCTCTAGATTCCAACTACTAAGGTTTGAATCTCAGTACCTCTGCTAACCAATTCAGTGAGCTTGGGTAAGTCACTTAACCACTTAACCGTGTCTCAGCTTCCTCTTTTGTAGAATGGGGGCAACAACAGCACCTACTCCATACGTTCGTTTTGAAGACTAAATAAGTTAATACATTTAGAACCCTTAGAAGAGCATCTGGCTCATAGAAAGCACCCAGTAAATCTTAATACTAACACTAATTACTACTGTAAGTAGTAAAAGGCTCAAGCATTGTGGTCAGACAGACTGGGGTTTGGTTCAGACTTCTAGAGTCCAAATTTCTTCTTCTACCTGTCCTTCTACACTAGTTCTATCTTGCTCATAAGAAAGACTTCAGTACATGATATAAAGAAACAAATGCTAAAATAGGGCCAAATAAAATACTGTATAAGTACAAAGGATGGAGGAATTACTTCCTACCAACGTGCAAAGAGTAAGGGTGAAGGGATCAGAAAGACTTCAAACCCTAGCATTTGAGACTGAGCCTAAAAGGATGATTATGTTTCTCATAGGCACAGAAAGGGTTGCAAGAGCATTGAAGATTGAGGGAACAGTGTGGGGAAAGGCATAGAAGTAGTAAAGCACAAAGTGTAGCTGGGTTGTGCAAAAGCAGATAGTCCAATATGGCTTGAATGCAGGCAAAGTGGAGAAGGGCTTGGACTAGGGTGAGGTATCTGAAAGTGAGTGCCTCTTTAAAATGTGTCCTTATCTCATTCTAGTCCTGGCTCTGACTTGGAAGAATGTGTTGGGAGATAGAGATAGAAAGGTAGAATTGTATGGAAGGGTGCAGGGCCTTGAAACTCTCCATAGAGAACCTGGTAATATTTTATAGATGAGATTCCATTGAAGGTTGCTCTTTTAAAACTAGGGACAAAGTAGAGGGTCAGTGAGTGATAATAGTCCAGCTGTATTGTAAAAAGATACCTTTCTTTCATTCATGACTGAACTGATGACAAATCTGCTCTAATTTTATCCCCAGGCAGCAACATTTTAAGTCAAGTAACATCTGAATGGGCCCTGACATTTATTACTTGAGATAGCTCATAATATTTATCCAGAAAAGGTACAGAAACAAAAGGGCCATATGAGTGATGAGGTTTCTACTTCAACTACACCCCAGGAAAAAACTGATGGATGACCCTGGCCCCTACATACCCAAGGAGTGATCAGAACAGAGATAATCATCTTCATACTTGGGGACACACACACACACACACACACACCCCCCACACTTACCCTGCCCTTTGGCTGAGATTGAAAAAATCCACAGGTGTTAATTGGCTAAGTATCTGCTTCAGGTTGCACGTGGGACTTAGAGGTATCCAGCCAGGCCACAATGTGAAGTTCCCCAAATATAAATACAGTACTCCCAACAGGAATTCTAGGTAGAGGGAGCTCTAATGAGAAAAAATATATAGAAATTATAGAGAACTTTAAAAATAATTTAAATTGCAAGTGCTTGCCACAAAAACACATGCTATTTTTTTCACCCATAATATACTGGTGGCCTCTGCCTCCCACATTTTAACTTGTTTATGTATGATACATAGGATCAGCAACAGATAATAATCTAGGGATGGCTGCTAAAAAGTAGGAACGTGTGACACCATTGTTCTGACATCAGTTCTTTGACACCAACTACCTGGACTTAGCATCAGACTCCACAGGTTTAAGGGTGCAGTCCTCAATCCCCAACAATACTGCCCCATTTCAGATCAGATGCCAATTACAAGTCACGGGGGCTGCTCATACTTCTGAGTGACCAGTTATAAATTCAGGGTTTCCCATGACCTCCTCAGGCTTGATAATTTACCAGAACAACGCACAGAACTCACTAAAAGTTCTATACTTAGAATTAAAGTTTTATTATAAAGGATACAGATAGAATAAGATCTGGAAGGGTCTTAGACACACAGCTCCCAAGCCCTCTTCCCATGGATTCATGCCACATCAACCTCCCTGGATATCAGTGTTTTTACCAATCAGGAAGCCCCACAGAGCCCTGAGTTTTCATTCAATATAGACATTATCCATTAAATCCTTGGCCACATGACTGAACCCAAAATCCAGCCCTCCTCTCCTCTCTGAGAATCCCAGTTCACCTGAAGTTCCCACTCTAGTCACATCGTTGGTCCCACTGGTGACCAGCCCACATCCTGAACCTATCTAGGGGCCCACCAAAGTCACTTTATTAGCACAACAAATACATTCCTACCAACTCAAGAAATTTGTAGGTGTTTTGAAGCTCTGTGCCAAGAACCAGGAACAAAGGTTAAATATATTCTTTCTTAGGGGCACCTGGGTGGCTCAGTCGGTTAAGTGTCTGTCTTCAGCTCAGGTCATGGTCCAAGGGTCCTAGGATCGAGCCCCACATTGGGCTCCCTGCTTCGTGGGGAGTCTGCTTCTGCCTCTCCCCCCTGCTCCTGTTATTACTTGCTCTCTCACTCTCTCAAATAAATAAATAAAATCTTTATATATATATATATATATATATATATGGGAAAGACTATAACCTGAACATTGGACCCAATACTTATATTACCAGAATTCTGGAAAGTGGGGGGAAGAGGATAATAACAAAGCAGGCAAGAAGTAAGAGCGGAGGAGGTCGTCCTAGGCCTCAATCTCTGCTCAGTCCTAGCTTTTAAATGTAAACAGGAGGGCCTGAAGTATTATTATGGCATGGTTTCAACTCTATACTGAGTATAAAAATAAGGATATGAGAGGGTTTGGGAAAACTCATTACTTCCTGGCGACACCTTCCTAAACTGCATTGGTATCCAATGGATGCATGGGAGGGAGGGCATTCGGTTAGAAAGATGTCAAGGATTCACCAAGGGCTGGTACCTAGGATGAGACCAAAGGAACAAGCCCTAAGAAATGAGCAGAGAACAAATCACAAGGAAAAGACAAAGTGTCTACAGAGGGAAACATGTGAGACCATCCATAAAATAGTTTCTGTCAGTGGTTCCCAGAAAGAACCTCCTCTGAGGCCCAGGACAGCAGGAGGAGGGAGCCTCAGATCGAATAGCAACTTTTGTGCTCCTAGATGGGAAGGAACTGCTGCCTGGGGCTAAGATCCAAGGATCCTCTTGGGAGTTGAAGAACTTGGTGGTATCCCAATGAGAAATTCCATGTGAAGGGCCTGAAACTTCTAGGTTCCCTCCTCCTGAGTCTGTCCCCCACCCCTTCCCTAGAGTTTCTCAGATTGGGGTTCATTCTACTCTTGGATCTTTTGGAAGCTGGAACTTTGCCATATAAGACAGATGTAACCCTGCCTCTTTTCCCCCATCATCCCCCAATTTTGATCTGGTCTCAGCCATCCCCAATGTCTGGAAGACATATAGACAGTAGAGAGTGCCAACTATGTGAGAGGAAGGAAGTGTAGCTCATAGTTCCCATTGTTGAGGAAAATCTTTTTCTCTACCTTTCTAGATTCTTCTAGCTGGAGTAGGAATTAAATTGACGAGGCAGATTAACAGGAGAAAATAAAACTTAACTTCATACATACAAGGAACCCACACAGCCATGAGATTCCAAAGACAGGCAAAATGAGTCAATTTGTCATACCTAACTAAGAAAAAGTGTAGCGATTTGGGATTTCAAAGGGAAGGAAAGCAATTCAAAAGAGGAAAGAATGAATGTTTGGCAAACAAATGTTAGTGGGGCCATACAGATACAATGGGACATAGAAAGGAATTTTAACAGATACTTTGCTAAATTCCTCCCTGTCAACCATCCCTAGTTCATATCATACTGTAGTTATCTATGGTGGTAACTCTCTTCCTGGAGTAGGTTCTCAACCTAAATTATTTTTTTAAAAGATTTTATTTATTTATTTGACAGAGAGAGAGACAGCTAGAGAGGGAACACAAGCAGGGGGAGTGGGAGAGGGAGAAGCAGGCTCCCGGCGGAACAGGGAGCCCGATGTGGGGCTGGATCCCAGGACTCTGGGATCATGACCTGAGCTGAAGGCAGATGCTTAAGGACTGAGCCACCCAGGAGCCCCTCAACCTAAATTATTTTTAGGCAGTTAGTCAGGGAGGTCAAAGTTTCCTCCTGAGCTTTTTGGGCCTCATTTATTTTCAGCTCCAAATAATCCGCATGCCAAAATGGCACATTTTGAGGCAGCGTGCCCTAGGCCCCCACACCATTCTCACAACCGCTTTCCAGATCCAGTGCCTCAGGAGTTCAGGAATTGTCACTTCACCATTTCCTCTCTTTAGGCTCCCCTGACGCCAACTCCCTCCGTGTGTCCCCCTCCCACACCCACAAACAGAATCA
>NW_025410422.1:0-7629 GCF_002201575.2 Neomonachus schauinslandi
CAAGAATCATATGATCCTCTCAATAGATGCAGATAAAGCTTTTGACAAAGTATAGCATCCTTTCTTGATCAAAACTCTTCAGAGTATAGGCATAGAGGGTACATACCTCAATATCATAAAAGCCATCTATGAAAAACCTACAGCGAATATCATTCGCAATGGGGAAACACTGAGAGCTTTCCCCCTAAGGTCAGGAACGTGGCAGGGATGTCCACTATCACCACTGCTATTCAACATAGTATTGGAAGTCCTAGCCACGGCAATCAGACAACAAAAAGAAACCAAAGGCATCCGAATCGGCAAAGAAGAAGTCAAACTCTCACTCTTTGCAGATGATATGATACTTTATGTGGAAAACCCAAGAGACTCCACCCTAAAACTGCTAGAACTCATACAGGAATTCAGTAAAGTGGCAGGATATAAAATCAATCCACAGAAACCAGTGGCATTTCTATACACCAACAAGACAGAAGAAAGAGAAATTAGGGAGTTGATCCCATTTACAATTGCACCCCAAACCATAAGATACCTAGGAATAAATCTAACCAAAGAGGCAAAGAATCTGTACTCAGAAAACTATAGAATACTCATGAAAGAAATTGAGGAAGACACAAAGAAATGGAAAAACTTTCCATGCTCATGGATTGGAAGAACAAATATTGTGAAAATGTCTATGCTACCTAGAGCAATCTACACATTCAATGCAATCCCCATCAAGATACCATCCACTTTTTTCAAAGAAATGGAAGAAATCATCCTAAAATTTGTATGGAACCAGAAAAGACCCCAAATAGCCAGAGGAATGTTGAAAAAGAAAAGCAAAGCTGGTGGCATCACAGTTCTGGACTTCAAGCTCTATTACAAAGCTGTCATCATCAAGACAGCCTGGTACTGGCACAGAAACAGACACATGGATCAATGGAATAGAATAGAGAACTCAGAAACTGACGCTCAACTCTATGGTCAAGTAATCTTTGACAAAGCAGGAAAGAATGTCCAATGCGAAAAAGACAGTCTCTTCAACAAATGGTGTTGGGAAAATTAGACAGCCACATGCAGAAGAATGAAACTGGACCATTTCCTTACCATACACAAAATAGACTCAAAATGGATGAAAGACCTAAATGTGAGACAGGAGTCTATCAAAATCCTAGAGGAGAACACAGGCAGCAACCTTTTCGACCTCTGTCACAACAACTTCCTCCTAGACACATTGCCAAAGGCAAGGGAAACAAGGGCAAAAATAAACTATTGGGACTTCATCAAGATAAAAACTCTTGCACAGCAAAGGAAACAGTCGACAAAACCAAAAGACAACTGACAGAATGGGAGAAGATATTTGCAAATGTCATACCAGATAAAGGGCTTGTATCCAAAATCTATAAAGAACTTATCAAACTCAACACCTAAAGAATGAAAAATCCAATCAAGAAATGGGCAGAAGACATGAACAGACATTTCTCCAAAGAAGACATCCAAATGGCCAACAGACACATGGAAAAAGTGCTCAACATCGCCCCGCATCAGGGAAATCTAAATCAAAACCTCAATGAGATACCACCTCACACCAGTCAGAATGGCTAAAATTAAGAAGTCAGGAAACAACAGATGTTGGCGAGGATGCGGCAAAAGGGAAACCCTCCTACATTATTGGTGGGAATGCAAGCTGGTGCAGCCACTCTGGAAAACAGTATGGATGTTCCTCAAAAAGTTGAAAATACAGCTACCCTTCGACCCAGTAATTGCACTATGGGTATTTACCCCAAAGATACAAAGGTAGTGATCCGAAGGGTTACGTGCCCCCCCAATGTTTATAGCAGCAATGTCCACAATAGCCAAACTATGGAAAGAGGCTAATGTCCATCAACAGATGAATGGATAAAGAAGATGTGGTGTATATATACAATGGAATACTATGCAGCCATCAAAAAAAAAACCCGATATCTTGCCATTTGCAACGATGTGGATGGAACTAGAGGGTATTATGCTGAGCAAAATAAGTCAATCAGAGAAAGACAAGTATCATATGATCTCACTGATATGAGGAATTTGAGAAACAAGACAGAGGATCATAGGGACAGGGAGGGAAAAATGAAACAAGATGAAACCAGAGAGGGAGACAAACCATAAGAGACTCTTAATCTCAGGAAACAAACTGAGGTTTGCTGGAATGGAGGGGGGTGCGAGGGAGGGGGTGGGTAGGTGATGCACATTGGTGAGGGTATGTGTCATGGTGAGCACTGTGAATTGTGTAAGACTGATGAATCACAGAACTGTACCTCTGAAACAAATACATTATATGTTTAAAAAAAAAAAGGAAGAAGAAGATAGTAGGAAGGGAAAAATGAAGAGGGTGGAATCAGAGGGGGAGACAAACCATGAGAAACTATGGATTCTGAGAAACAAATCGAGGGTTTTAGAGGCAGGGGGAGGGGGATGGGTTAGCTCGGTGATGAGTATTAAGGAGGGCACGTATTGCATGGAGCACTGGGTGTTATACACAAACAATGAATCATGGAACACTACATTAAAAACTAATGATGTAATGTATGGTGACTAACATAACATAATAAAATAAAATTTTTAAAAAAAGTAATCTCTACACCCAATGTGGAGCTCAAACCCACAACTCTGAGCTCAAGAGTTGCACGCTCTACCAATTGAGCCAATCAGGCATTCCATAGATATTTTTAATCAATAAAAATTTTAGCACCCATCATATATCAGTCACTTAGTAAGTGCTAGGGATGCACACTATTCCCCTCTACTTATTCAGTTTCACTTTCCAGGGTTTCAGTTATCCAAGGAAACCATGGTCTGGAAGCAGATGATCCTCCTTCTGACGATATGTCATAAGGTCAGTAGTACCCTAATACTACTTTACAGTGACTATCACTCACCTCACTTCATCTCATCACATAGGCATTTTTATCATCTCACATCCTCACAAGATGAAGAAGTATGAGTATAGTATTATAAGATATTTTAAGATAAAGACTACATTCACATAACTTTTTTATAGTATATTGTCTTATTTTATTATTTTTTATCTATTTATTTTATTAATGTTGTTAATCTCTTACTGTGCCTTATTTATAAATTAAATTTTATCATAAGTATGTTTGTATAGGGAAAAATATGGTATATATAGGACTCAGTACCGTCTGTGGTTTCAAAGATCTACTGGGGGTCTTGGGACATATCCCTGGCAGATAAGGGGGGATTATTGGAATATAGAAGAAAAATGGGGTTCAGATTCCAGTAGATGGACAAATACTTCCTTTTTCTTTTATCATATTAAGACCTGGAGGAAGAGCATTCTAGACAATAGACAGTGCAAAGCCCCTAAGGAGGGTATGAGTCTCATTTGTTTAAAGAACAAGATCAGTATGGCTGGAACAAGATTAAGAGAGTTTGTAGAGAAAAAAAATCATGTAAGACATGGCAAAGGCTTTTGATTTTATCCTAATGTTAATCAGTGCAGAGGTCTCCACCCTAATACTTGATTATCATATTTCATAAAGACAAATAGAAACACGAAATCTGTCAGTGATTTTTTTCTGCTTTTTTTCTTTTTTTTCTTTTCTTTTTTCTGCTTTTTTTCTAAAGATTTCTTTATATTTTCAAAAATAAATCCAGACAATAGAATATTATTCAGCACTGAAAAAACTATCAAGCCATGAAAAAGCATCTAGGAAACTTAAATGCATATTACTAAGTGAAAGAGGCCAATCTAAAAAGTTTACATGGTGCATGATTCCAAGTGTATGACACTCTGGAAAAGACAAAACTATGGACACAATAAAATATCAGTGGTTGCCAGGAGTGGTTGCCAGTTCTGAATAGGCAGAACGCAGATTATTTTTAGGGCAGTAAAACTATTCTGTATGATACTATAATGATGGATACATGTCATATACATTTGTCAAAACCCACAGAATATACAACACCAAGAGTGAACCTAGTGTAAACTATAGACTTTGGGTGATAATGATATGTCTGTGTAGGTTCATTGATTGTAACAAACATACCACTTCGGTGTGGGATGTTAATAGTGAGGAAAGGTGTATGTGTGTAGGGACAGATGATGTATGGGAACTCTGTATTTTCTGCTCAATTTTGTTATGAACTTAGAACTGCTCTAAAAAACAAAATCAATTTGAGGGAAAAAATATACATACATACATACAAATATGTAAATAGAAATAAAGAGATAACATAGAAGAGTAGAACCTAAGGAGAAGCAAATCAGGAAGAAAGATATCAGGACGTAAGAAAGAGCTAGTAGTTTTCATTGGTAGCAAGAGGAATTAGGCATTCCTACATTGAAAGAATGGGGAAAGAACTTATATTTTTGCGCTCTTGCAGGGCGAGGGTGGGGGATATAAAGCTGGCCCTGGATGTCCACCAACAGTGAGAAATGATGAGCAGTGGCCCCTCAGAATAGAAATGTGTTCTCTGAATGCTCAGAGAAGAGACACCTAACCCAGACTGGGAGAGGGTGTTTATGTTGAAAGAGTATTTCAGGAAAGAATTTTCTGTGAGGAAACATTGACTATGAGTCCCGGAGTACATTACACAAGCCCTCACCTAACTGCCCACCCACATGCCCCCCCCAATCTCTCATCTCACACCCCACTGAGTAGGCAAAGGCATTCGCATGCTACTTGTCCTCGGTAACCATAGCAACTTCAGATCTGCTGACTTTGTGTCACCTGGACTTTGTCAGTTCTTAGAATTTCCTAATCTCAGAGGTGACTTTACACAGACTCTTCAAGTTACAACAGAATTAATAGCTCAGAAGTCTTTTATGAATAACTGAAACCTGATCTGACAGGGCCAGCTGGTTCCACCTGACCCTAGCCTTCTTTAGATTTCTTCTTGACATCGTCTTCATCTGTGTTCTATTATTAAGGCAGTCACTGCCAAGAAATGCCTGAGAAGATAGTGACCCAGGAAAATATCTTGGTTCTGGGTAAAGTCCTTCTAATTATCCTATTTGGCAAGAGCATAGTGCAAACAGATGTGGGAATGGAAGTAGGAGACAGAAAAGGAAACGGAGTGAATATGAGTGGGAGCAGTTGAGAACAGTCAAGGGAGTCTGCCCTGGTGAATACGATATGAGTAAATCCAGATGCTCTCAGTTTTGGAAGATCCTTGAGGACATATGCCAGAAAGATACCATCTTCCTTGATCAACATCTCTCAGAAACTATGCTTTATGAGCAGATTTCAATATCAGAACCTTCTTCTACTACCAGAGGACCCAAGGTCTTATTCTGAATCTAATTTGGAAATCAAGAAATATATAATGAAATTATTCTGTAGTTTTATTTGAATCAACCTCAGTAATTTTCAGTATTCTCCAATGCATTTTTTCCTTCACTAGCAATTACTAATTAATCATTTAATTGTTTTGTAATGTTTTCATGTCTTATACTTTTTTAACCTATATACCATCTTTGGACAACCATTCGTATTAATTATTTATGTGCCATTTAGAGTATACCTTTTGTCACAAATTTTCCCTTTCAAATCATAAAATGAGAGTATAAGCGGTATTCTCTTTTTCATTTTGGGGAAACTAATGAACAAACTAAATTAGTAGGTGCATAATCATAAACACTTCAGAGGTCTGTTATGAACAGCAATTGACAGGTTTTGCAATAGAGAGCTGTACATGTTGCTTTTTATTAGAATGGGTATGCCTTCAATTTTTTATAGGTCTATCAAAATCAGGTATGTTTCTTTTTTCTAATCTAGAGTTTAATCTCATAATGATCTGTGAGCTCTTTTTTGAAGTCAGGCACATCTAACCATTTCAGGTCGTGACTCTGTGTCCTGCCCAGTCATCCCCAGCTGCCTACACAGTTGTGTCCCCACAGCGGTCCTGACCTAACAAGCCCACATGTACTTACACACCGTCCTATTCTTGGAACAGATTTCCCAAAAGCAGAGGCCCAAAAAAGAGTCTGTGTCTGAGAGCTGAGGCCAGAGAGCTTTTTACTGTCTCATGCTGAGAACAGATTACATGCTCACAGACCATTTTGGCTTTTGCCCTCATATCATTCTTCTCTGGTAGTCCCAAGCTTACTTAACTTATTAATGTAATGTACATTGAGATATCTATATTAAATATGTAATGTATACTAAACAGTGTGTTGTAGTGTCACAAAATTTTAATTTATTTAGTAAATATTTAACACTATTTAGTGCCAGGCATTGTTCCATGCACTTAAGAAATAATAATCCTCGGAACACCTACAAACTCAACAGGAGATCGAAGAAAAGAATAGCAACAACTCTCTCAACAGAAAAGCGACCACTTTCTGGAAGGTAGGACGTGCGGAGAAGTGAATCCGAGGCGATATTCGGGAGGATAGACGGCGGGGGAGGGGCCTCCGGCGGCCGCTTCTGGCAAGTGATAGAGCCGCGGAGCACAAAATCGGAACTTTTAAAAGTCTGCTCCACTGAGGGACGTCACTCTGGTGGCTAAGCGGGGGGGTGGAATCCTCCAGGACAGTGTGGTCTCAGGACCCACGGGTCACAGAAAGACTGGGGGTGCCTGAGTGCGGCAGAGCTCCCAGGTATCCGAGCAGGGAAGCCGGCTGCAGAGGCGGAGCCCAGGCGCGGGCTCTCAGCTCGGGGTGGCCATAAACCGTGATCCGCAGCACAGTCGGGCCCCTGCTCCTCCAGCAGGGACCCAACAAGCGGCAGATCCGGGGAGACTCACCTTCCTCCCCTGGGAGGAGCCGTGCAGGAGTGTGCCGCAGGGATCTGCTGGGTTTGGAGACGCCACCCGGGCTCGGGTGCCAGAGATAGAAACGCGCGGTCACAGGCCGGGTGAGCACGGAGTGCGGCTGGAGACCGGGGAGACGGGAGTGACTGACGGCTTTTCTCTGGGGGCTCACTGAGAAGCGGGGCCCCGAGTTCTCGGCTCCTCCGGGGCGGAGATTGGGAGGCCGCCATTTTCACTCTCCGCCTCCAAAGCTGTACGGAAAGCTCGCAGGGAACAAAAGCCCCGGAGAGCAAACCCCAGCAGATTACTTAGCTGGGAGGGGGCAAGGGCGGGGCAATTCTGCCTCCGGCAAAGACATTTGGAAACCACGGCAACAGGCCCCTCCCCAGAAGATCAGCGAGAACAGCCAGCCAAGACCACGTTTACCCATCAATGAGAACGGCAGAACTCCAGCTCTAGGGGACTACTGCACATAGAATTCATGGCTTTTTTACCATGATTCTGTAGTCTTTCAAAGTTAATTTTTTTTTAACTGTCTTTTTTTCTTTTTTTATTCTTTTTGAATTTTTCTTTTTCCCTTTTTCAACCAACATCTTATCAATCCCTTTTTTTTTTAAAAAAAAAACATTTTTATTTTTCATTTTTAGAGTCATATTCTATCCCTTCATAGTAGTTACCCATATTTTTGGCTTATATATATGTTGTTCTGTCTTTAAAATTTTGAGATAGTTTCTTCTAACAGATCAAAATATACCCTAAATCTCTAGTATATGGTGTTTTCTGTTCCCCTGCCTGATCACATCCTCTCCCTTTTTTTTTTCTTTTTTTAAATCCTCTTCTTTCTTTTTTTCAAACAACTTCTTATCAATTCCTTTTATAAAATTTTTTATA
>NW_025410423.1:0-1081 GCF_002201575.2 Neomonachus schauinslandi
TTTGCCCACTGGACATTCTTTCCTGATTTTTTGAAGATTGATTGACTATAAAATTGTGTTTGTTCATTTTTTTTCTATTATGTTCTGTTGATCTATGTGTCTGTTTTTGTGCCAGTAACATACTATCTTTATTAAAAAGCAATGTAATAGCATTTAAATCTGGAATTGTAATATTTCTCTTTCAAAACTATTCTGGCTATCAGGGTCTTTTCTGGTTCCATTTAATTTTAGGACTTTTTTGTTCTAGTTCTGTGAAAAATACTATTGTAATTTTGATAAGATTGCATTACATGTATAGATTGCTTTGGGTAATACATTTTAACAGTGTTTGTTCTCCAATCCATGAGCATGGAAAGCCATTTCATTTCTTTGTCTTGTCTTCAATTTCTTTCAATGATTTCTAGTTTTCAGAGTAAAATTCTTTCACCTCTTTAGTTAGGTTTATTCCTAGTTATTTTATTGTTTTTAGTGCAACTGTAAATGGGGTTGTTTTCTTAAATTCTCTTTCTGTTGCTTTATTATTAGTATGTAGAAATGCAATGGATTTCTCCACATTGATTTTGTATCTTGTGACTTTACTGAAGTAATTGATCAGTTCTAGTATTTTCTTGGTGTTTTTTTTTTTCAGGTTTTCTATATACAGTACCATGTTACCTGCAAATAGCAAAAGTTTTACTACTTCCTTACCAATTCAGATGCCTTTTATTTATTTTTGTTGTCTATTTGCTGTAGCTAAGACTTCTAGTTCTATGCTGAATAAAAGTGGTGAGGGTGGACATTGCTGTCTTGTTCCTGACCACAGAGGAAAAATCTCAGTTTTTCCTCATTGAGTATGGTGTTTGTTGTGGGGTTTCATATATAGCTTTTATGATGTCTCTATATATGTTACCTCTAAAGGTACTTTGTGGAAGGTTTTTATCATGAATGGATATTGTACCTTGTCAAATGCTTTTTCTGTGTTTTTGAAATAATCATGTGATTTTTAACCTTTCTCTTACTGATGTTATGTATCATGTTAATTGATGTGTAAATACCGAACCACACTGGCATCCTCGGAATAAAATGATATTTTTAATGTATT
>NW_025410423.1:1181-7627 GCF_002201575.2 Neomonachus schauinslandi
ACTGATTCAGTCAACTTGTTGAAATCAATCTATTCAAATTTTCTATTTCTTCCTACTTCAGTTTTGGCAGGTTATATGTTTCTAGGAATTTATCTATTTTTTTCTGTTTGGACTAATTTGTCAGCATGTTGCTTTTCATCATATTTTCTTATAATTGTATTTCTGTGGTTTTGGTTATTTCTCCTCTTTCATGTTTGATTTTTGTGTCCTTTCACTTTTTTTTTTTTTGAAGAGGGTGGCTAGAACTTTGTCAATTTTTAAAAATTTTAGAGAAAGTTTGTGAGAGAATGGGCGGAGGGACAAAGGGAGAGGAAGAGAGAGAATCTCAAGCAGACTTCTCACTGGGAGGGAAGCCCCATACGGGTCTCAGTCTCACAACCCTGAGATCATGACCTGAGCCAAAATCAAGAGACAGACACTTAACCTATTGAGCCACCCAAGTGCCCCTAGAACTATCAATTTAGTTGATCTTTTCAAAGAACTCCTGGTTTTGTTGATCTGCTCTATTGTTTATTCATTTTCTATATAATTCATTTATTTCTGCTCTAATCTTTACTGTTTCCTTCCTCTGCGAGTTTGGGGTTTGTTTGAATTCTTTTTCTAGTTCCTTTAGGTGTAAAGTTAGGTGTTTATTTAAGATTTTTCTTACTTATTGAGGTAGGCCTGTATTGCTATAAACTGCCCTCTTAGAACACCTTTTGCTGATGTATTTTGGAGAGTATTGTCTTCATTTTCTTTTGTTTCCAAGGACTTTTTAAATTGTTCTTTGATTACTTGGTTGACCCATTCATTGTTTAGTAGCATGCTATTTAACCTCCATGTATTTTTGGACTTTCTGGAATTTTTCTTGTGTTTGGGTTTGTTTCTTTCTTTGTTTGTCTATTTTTCTTGTGGTTCATTTCTAGGTTTTATGGCATTGTGGTCAAAAAAGATGCATGGTATAACTTTGATCTTTATGAATTTGTTGATGCTTTTTTTTGTGGCCTAAAATGTGATCTGTTCTGGAGAATATACCATGTGCACTTGAAAAGAATGTGTATTCTGCTGTTTTAGAATGGACTGTTCTGAATAATTCTGTTAAATCCATCTGGTCGAGTGTTCATTCAAAGCCATTGTTTCCTTGTTTGTTTATTTATTTATTTATTTATTTACTTATTTATTTAGAGAGTGGGGCAGAGGGAGAGGGAGAGGGAGAATCTTCAGCAGGCTCCATGAGTGGAGCCTGACACGGGGGCTTCCTCTCACAACCCTGAGATCATGCCCTGAGCCTAAATCAAGAGTCAGACACTTAACTGCCTGAGCCACCCAGAAGCCCCAACTTGATGATTTCCTGTTCGGATGATCTGTCCATTGATGTAAGTGGAGTTTTAAAGTCCTCTACTCCTATTGTATTACTATGAATTAGTTTCTTAATGTTTGTTATTAAGTGTTTTATAGATATGGGTGCTCTCATGTTGGGTGCATATTTATAATTGTTATATTTTGTTGTTGGGTTATCCCGTTTACCATTATATAGTGCCCTTTTTTGTATCTTGTTAAAATCTTCGTTTTCAAGTCTATTTTGTCCAGTATAAGTATTGCTACTCCAGCTCTCTTTTGACACCATTTTCATTATAGATGTTTCTGCATCAATTTCCTTTCAATCTATAAGTATCTTTAGGGCTAAAATGAGTCTCTTATAGGCAGCATATAAATGGCTCTTGTTTTTTTTTTTTTTAATCCATTCTGACAGACTATGTCTTTTGACTGGAGCCATTATCCCATTTACATTCAAATAATATATATATATATATATATATATTGTATTTGTGTATGTATTTATTTATGTATTTATTAATAATTAAATACATATGTATGTAATTATATCACTTGTTTTGTGGATGCTTTTGTATTTTTTTTCTCTAATGCTTTCTTCTCTTGCTTTCTTTCATGGTTAAATGTGCAATAACACATTTTTGGTAACACAAATATTTTAAAAATTGCTTAACTATCATGAACTTAAATCATTTTCATATTTTTTCAACTAATACTTTTATAATTGGTAACTTTTTCAGTAAATAATTCTAATTATGAAACACATCTTTGGTATAATAATGTTAATTGTATCCCTTATCACAGTTATTTGGAATTATGAGCACATTATAAAAAGTGAAAAGGAAATACAAAATCAATGACCTGATGATATAAGATGAATGTACTCAAAAAAGGAGTTATGGAAACTATTTGCAGGTTTTATACACACTTATAACACACAAATACACATACACAGTGTTATTGCCTATTGATCATAACCCATTCAAAAATCTTATATGCTTAATTAACAAAAATGACATAATCTTAAATGGAAGTAGGCCTCCATACCATTTCCCTCAGCCAAGTAAAAGATCTAGACTATACCCTACCCTTATTCTCTCCAAAATATAATGATAAAAACTTCTCTTAATATAGTTCTTTTAATATCTAGAGACTAGTACATGGATGTTCTGGGTATAATCTGAAACTTTACATGCAATACAACTTTCAGACTGTGGTTATTCAGCCACTTGCCTTCTTTTAGCTGACTTGTCTTTGATCGTCAGACACGTCAACCACAATTGATTGCCCATGAAGTTCCAGCAGTATTAAATATAATTTGGCTCAGGTCATGATTCCAGGGTCCTGGCTGGTGCCCTGCATTTAGCTCCCTGCTCAGTGGGGAGCCTGCTTCTCCCTCTCTGCTGCTCCCTCTGCTTGTGCACTCTCTCTCTCTAATAAGAAAATAAATAAATAAAATTTAAAAAATAAAAATAAAAAATAATTATTTTATTTATTTTAATTTTTCTTTTTTTAAAGATTTTATTTATTTATTTGACAGAGAGATACACAGGAAGGGAACACAAGCAGGGGCAGTGTGAGAGGGGAAGCAGGCTTCCCGCTGAGCAGGGAGCCCAATGAGGGGCTTGATCCCAGGACCCTGGGATCATGAACTGAGCTAAAGGCAGACGCTTAACAACTGAGCTACCCAGGAGCCCCCCAAATAATGTTTTTAATAACCATCACTGTTGTGGGGTTATACAACTTACAAAATCTTAATTTAATTTAATTTTTAATTTTATTATTTTCATTTTTTCTTTTTCAGAGAGAGACAGAAGAAGAGGGAGAGAATCCATGCTGGGCATGGAGCCCAACACAAGGCTCTATCTCAGGGCCCCGAGATCATGACTGGAGCCAAAATTAAGAGTCAGACACTTCACTGACTGAACCACCCAGGTGCCCTTAAATATTTTACTTTAATAGAACTGCATATATTTATCACCATGTATTTGCATTTTTGAAATACTTTACCTATTTTACAACCTCTGATCATTCTAAAAATATTGCTGAATATGATTATTGCTAAGCATAATGTAAAATTCTGATGATAAAATGAGGAAGAAATGCACATGTTTCCTACTCCAGTTAGGAATACAAATATCCTGGGGTGCTTGGGTGGCTCAGGTGGTTAAGTGTCTGACTTGGGGTCCTGGGATTGAACCCTGACTTGGGCTCCCTGATCAGCAGGGAGTCTGCTAGTCCCTCCCCCTCTAACCCTTCGCCCACTCCGCTCATCCCACCCCTTCGGCCCCTGCCACTGCTCGTGCTCCCTCTCTCTCTCAAAGAAATAAATAAATAAAATCTTAAAAGAAAAAAAGAAGATAAGGATCCTGGAGGTCATGCTCTCTCAGGGAGAGGACACACTGGGCTACTACTTAAACTTGATTCTATGTTACTTCTCCAAGATGACCCACAACCGCTTTGTCCTCATAGACTTGAGATGATTTAAAGTCAATATAAGACCAGATAAATCTCAAATGCATACCTCTATATTCTTTTTGCCAAATCACTTAAGTAATATCACTATAACCTAGCCAGTTCAGAAGTATGCCTATAAAAATATAGGCATGTAAAAATGCAATTTAGGGCGCCTGGGTGGCTCAGTTGGTTAAGCGACTGCCTTCGGCTCAGGTCATGATCCTAGAGTCCCGGGATCGAGTCCCACATCGGGCTCCCTGCTCAGCAGGGAGTCTGCTTCTCCCTCTGACCCTCCCCCCTCTCACGCTCTATCTCATTCTTTCTCTCAAATAAATAAAATCTTTAAAAAAAATGCAATTTAGTCTACATCATCATTGGAATGAAAAACACACTTTTACATATAATGTCTGAGACTAGTGGCAGGTTTTACTTCGAAATGTGAGTTGTGGTAAACTCATCAAGGCACTACAATTTCTTCTAACTTACTTCAATGGAATCAGCAGGCTAAACAGTTCCTGGATGGCTGAAGTGTTGTTCCTGTGAATGGTAGTTCTTTGCCTTCACAAAACCATGTCTTTGATAAAAAATAATAATAATAATAATAAAAATTTTTAAAAAGATCTAGTCTTGAAAGTATGCTTTCTACCAGATAAACAGACATATAAATTTTATTTCATTAAATAAAGCATTTCAAATTCATTTCCACTGATATATATTGCCTCATATAAAGTCCATTCTTCTAGGATATTTTACTTGAATTGAAATATTAATCAAGGAATGAAATATGGATGTGCAAAATTAGATATAAAAATGATTTCCTGCTACCGTTTTAGTGTAGTACTAATAAAGTCACACCAATTTCTTGAATATATTTTTAATAAAATTATATTTCTTGAGGATCATCTATAGCAAAGAGTTATATAGAAAGAACCATGTATACTCTTCTTTTTTATGATGTATTCATTTATTTTATAGAAGGAAAAGCAACGTGCATGAGCCTGGGGGCTGGGGTAGAGAAAGAGAGGGAGGTTTTGTTTTGTTTTGTTTTTAAAGATTTTATTTAATTGAGAGAGTGTGAGAGACAGCACGAGATGGGGGAGGGTCAGAGGGAGAAGCACACTGGATCCTGGGACCCCGGGATCATGACCTGAGCTGAAGGCAGTCACTTAACCAGCTGAGCCACCCAGGCGCCTGCGAGGGAGAGTTTTAAGCAGTCTCCACACTGAGCTCAGAGCCTAGTGGGGGCTCCATCTCAAGACCTGAGATCCTGACCTGAGCTGAAACCAAGGGTTGTATGCTTAACCGACTGGGCCACCCAGGCGCCCAAACCACATGTATTCTTAATAATTAAGCTATTCAATGAGAAGCACTGCTGCAAAGAAACAGAACAATAAATTGAAAAAGAAAACTTTTAGAATCTATAATTTGAAACGTGTTAGCGACTATTACCACATGATGAATTTGTAAGATTGTTGTTATTTTTTTAAGTTAGACAATAAGCCTTCTATCATTAGTGTAAAAATTCACTTGAAAATAGCATTTAAACATAAAAGTAACTTTTTCAACCATAATGTAAGACTTTTAACATCTTAAATGAGCTCACTGCCTAATCATGGTGAAACCTCATATATTGTTTGCATAAGAACTTTAGGGAAAATTTCATCTCTAGGGCACACTTACGTGCATTGGTTCGTTGCAGATGATTTTTGTTAGATCTGCTACCATCACACAAAAAATAAAAAAATAAAAATAAAGAGAGATCAGGGTGAATTCTCAAAATATATTTGTTCAAATGGAAAACAAAATCAATCCAATAACTTTTAACTCATAGGTTTGCAAAAATATTACTTAATTCTATTTTACCTTTAAATATGTATAGAGACCAGAGGATGTACATGAATCAGGAGATGTTTTGTGTTAAACATAGCAACATTTTTTTCCTAAAAATAGTGTGAAGAAGATGAACATGGTTATGGAGGTAGGAGCCTCACCTTTCTGAAAGTCCAAAGGTTGAACACTAGTGTAACCAATCAGGGTTCTTTGTGCCCAAGTTCATAAACAAGAAGTTAGATAATGGTTGGCACTAACTTAATATTATTCCATAGAATCAAGATCTATTAATATCAAGGAAAAGAAAACATACGTTTATATATTAAAATATATTTATTATAAAATATATTTATGTACTTAATGATAAATATTATTAAACATTTTTATATTTAATATAATATGAAATATAAAACATGTCAATTTTATATATGAATAATGATTATATATAAATATAGACTGTATATGCGAGAACAAGGAGCAAGATGAGGTAGGTTACAGTTTTGAGGAAATATACACATGCTTATTCCAGCTTGATCTTAATGGGATGTAACTCCTATTAAATAAGTACATATGTCTTCTCTTCCTTTCTCCCAACTACAATATGCAGTTTAAAAAAAAAAATGGTAACATGTCCTATCACTTTCCTATAAAATACCTTAAAACAATTTCATAAAACAAAACAAAACAGAAATCTAACAAACAAAATACCTCCTTGAAGGAGACAAGCATTAACAGTTTTAGACAAAAACATTGACACTTGAATCCAAACATCTGATTTTAAATTAAGGAGAAATCCCTTTGCTGTTTAGCACTTGCCTAAAACCAATCACTAAGGAAATATTTCT
>NW_025410424.1:0-7622 GCF_002201575.2 Neomonachus schauinslandi
ATCTGCTGTAGCCATAAAGCAGTATGTAGAGGAGAGTGTGGCTGTGTACACTAAAATTTTATTTACAAAAACAGCTGATGGTGGTTTTATACTAGATTGCCAGTAGTTAAAAGTATTTCTTTTTTTTCTTTTTTAGTTGCAAGAAGCACGAGATCGACATGCAGAGGCTGTAAGATGTATTGAGACGTCGAAAGATCACGTGCAAAAGTATAATTTAAAGCAGCACAGAAAATAACTTGAGTATTTATAAAGCAGAGAAGCAGTGTAGAATGAGAAATATATCAGTTATGATAATTACATCATTGTTAAGCTGGATAAAAATTTCAGCTTTGCGCTATTTGGAAATGCATAAATTTTGCATATTATCTTTAAATTTTGCACATTAACTATAAAACACAACCAGAAAAATGGCACAATTGCCAAATCTTCTACTTTTTAATTTTTTTTTTTAAAGATTTTATTTATTTAATACAGAGAGAGACAGCGAGAGAGGGAACACAAGCAGGGGGAACGGGAGAGGGAGAAGCAGGCTCCCCGCTGAGCAGGGAGCCCGATGAGGGGCTCGATCCCAGGACCCTGAGATCATGACCCGAGCCAAAGGCAGATGCTTAACAACTGAGCCACCCAGGCGCCCCTTTTTAAATTTTTAAGAATTTATGTAAGACCGTCAGATGTTTGTTTAGAAATTATACGGTACTTTTAAAATTTATGTGTGAGAATAATTTTAAAATATTCATTTTAGGCTTGAAGTTGAAAATGCCAAGTTAAAAGTTACAGTCAAAAAACAAGCGCGCAAAATTGAACAACTTCAGGAAAACCTAAGTACAAGTTTGGTAAGTCAGTCTCTTAATTTCTGTCCTACTGAAAAGGAATTTTTATTTCTCTAGTAGTAGTATATAAGACCATTTTGGATAATATGAAAATTCTCACTAATAAAAATGTTTATTGTATTCATATTGTTGCTACTTGCTACTGGTAGTATAATTCCTCTTTATACATGAAGTTGACTGAATTCGTAAATTAATAATTTTTATAGTAAGATTGTAATAAAAAAGATTGTGGTAGTCTAAGATAAGCAATATTTTATACATGCCACATTTTATTTATCTATCTGGCAGTGGACAATTGAGTTTTTCCACCTTTTTGCTATTGTTAATAATGCTGCTGTGAATATTGGCATACAAATGTCCGAGTCCCTAGTAATATTTTTCAGTATGTTTAAAAATTCTGAAACCTTGAGTCATAATTTGATCTTGAATTCTGACTTTCTCTTGTAATCTAAACCCTTCAGTGAGATTTGAGAATGGATTACTTTCATGATAATTTGTTGTGATTTGTAATTATAAATTTGTAATTTGTTGTCTTCATCAAGAATGACTACTAGGTCATTATGCAAACATTTTTCTCAAAGGAATATATTTTTCTCTTTGTTGGATTTTGAAAAGGAAAAGAGATGCCAGTGAAAAAGTGCAAATGACTGCTCAGTCAGGGCCTTACATAGTAACATAGTGCTCCTAGCATTCACTGCAAGTTCAGGAACCTTTTTTTTTTCATTAATTTGAGTTAATCAGCCTTTCAGAGATTTAGCAATCAAATCTCAGAAAAGATTAATGTGCAATCCGGGATTCCAACTTATTGATACGTAGTGAAAACTATATAACTATTTACCAAGCAGAACCGGATTATCATGCCATTTATACCCTCCTTCATAGGAGAGGCTACCAATGATTTAAGATGAGAAGACTGCATTGTGAGTCCTAGGTTGGAACAATGAGGTAGATGCACCTACCACTAGTTTCTTTTAGTCACAGAAGCTGCATCCTTGCAAATTTCATTTTACAGCTATACCTATCAGGGGAACTAGCACATTCTGTTGACTGGTCCTTTTTGTGGCCAAAGAAACATCGAAAGTTTCTAAAGTCAGACGATCATCAAAACTGTAATGGGGACTGCATGGGAATCAAAAATTATTTTTTTTCTAGATTTCCTATACATTAGTCACATTGTATTACTGTAGTTTTCATTGAGCAAGTAACGTGACGATATGTGAATGAGAATGCCAGGAGTTGTCCCCCTATGGTGTCATATAGAAATCTATTAAGGAAGGTATCAAATCTTGTAAAGTTTGTAAGAATATCCGTAGGTATTCTGTAGATTCCAATGGAAATGAATTAGGGTTATGACATAAAATTATTAGCCACTTTAAGGTCTACCCTGTGAAACAAACACTTAGCTTTCAACCAACTCAGTCCATAGTCCTAACATCTCTAGAAGGATTTTATCTCATGAATCCCCAGGCCAGAGACTACCTGGGTTAAGATAGTTGATGGACATAGTTTTGAGGTGAAGAGTCTGGATTGGGAAGAAGAGATAGCTCTAGGCTGACTTAAGCTTCCAAACAATATAGTCAAGTATGTGTCTGAAAAGAACTTCAGAAGAAGACTTCCATAAGATCCAATCTCCATGGAATAGGAAATTATTCAAAAGAAAACAAAGGCAAACAATAGATAGTCTGACCCTTGTGAGAAACATTTGCATCAGAAAAGAAAAGCAAGACAGAGTATGGTGGTCAGCATCCTCAGGGTAAGGGTGCCCCCTGAGATGACAAAATAAAAATACACTCAAAGTAATACCAAAAAGAGTCAACATAAAATGTACAAAGTTAGCTGTCTAGGGGTACCCGGCTGGCTCAGTCAGTTAAGCGCCTGCTTTCGGCTCAGACCATGATCTCAGGGTCCTGAGATCGAGCCCTGCTCAGCTGGGAGACTGCTTCTCCCTCTCCCTCTGCTCCTTCCCCCTATTCATGCACTCTCTATTTCAAATAAATTTTTAAAAAAATAAAAAAAATTATCTGTCTATAAAGGTAATCCACATCAGGTAATGGTTTTTGAGTGTGTGGTTGAGAATATTGTCTATGAGGAACTAGAAGGAAGATCAAAAAGTAGAGATGACCTCAGTAAAGGGGTCAAGGCTGGAAATGTAGATTAGAGAATCTGGTTTTGAAGCCTTGAGATTTAACCAACTCTGAGAGGATTTGATAAGAGGAATAGCAAAGGTCAGGGACTAACCACGGTTGCTGTCATTTAGAAATAAAATGGGATTAGAGAGCAGAGGGAGCATTGTTTTCAGCTGTTGCTGAGAAGTAAAGCAGGATAAAGACTTTAAAAAAAAGATCCTTGATGACCCTCAAAATTTTTTAGTGGAATTCCAGGATTGAAACTCCGATTTTAGTGTAAAAGAAGAAAATAAGTGCTGGAAAGATGAATCTGTGGATGAGATGACACATTAAAGAATGCTCAAGTCCAGTGAAAGGGGAGAAGCAGGATGATAGAAAAAGCTGCAAGAGTGAAGCAAAAGTTTTTATGTAATATCGAGAAGACTTAAACTTTATTTAAAGAGAAAGGTAGTGAATAGAAAAGAAGAAATTGAAACCTTGCAGAGATGCTTGCAATGCTTGCAGAGAATGAGAGTATCTCATTCTAAAGTCAGACGATCATCAAAACTGTAATGGGGACTGCATAGGAATTTTTCAGAGATTATCTTCGAAAGGTATGATCTCACAAAACCCAGAGTATTTTAAGCTATGGATGAAAATGTTTCTAGGGCATCTTTAGAAAGTAAAATGTAAATATAACCACTTTTTAAAATTTTTCATTAACACTTAGTTAATATGGTAAGAACCTCTGTATTTAACAAGTAAATTTTGGCAATTTAAATTCTAGAAAAAATAATGATGAAAATGTAAAATCAGTTTAAGCTGTTTTTAAGAAAGGTCCTTATATTTGAAATTTGTATTTATTGGCATCAGGTTTATAAAACTATATCATATAAAACTTAAAATTATAAATTTTAAACAACTTATAAATTTAAAATTATAAATTTATAAAATTTATAAAATGTAGTATATGAGGCTTTCTAAACACATTATTACTTATGAATTCATGAGAAATAATATTTTGTGAGAGAAGAATGAGTATCTAGATCTTTAAATATAATTTTCTTTAAAAATTTTTTTCAAATTCTGATGATGGAAAGGGACAGATAAAGAAATTTATTGAGTTGAAAAAATCTCTGGAATGTAGTTTGGATCAAGAAATGAAGAAAAATGGTGAATTAGAAAAAGAGATTACTATAAGACTGTAATATTTCAGATAATTTTAACCATTAATTAACTAATTTAAGTGTAATTTTACTTTATTAAATACAAATACTTCTCAAAAATATTACACTTAATCTTTAATGATTCCTTAAATAATAACAACATTTCCTTTAACAATAACAACTGTAATTTTCATTGTCTATCTTGAAGAGTTTCTGCAAGATATCTTTATTCTTTGGTAATACTTCCTTTTAATAGTGTCCTTCTCTTCCAACAAGTATTTTAATATCTAAAAACCTGTGTTAATGTTTAATCATATCAAAAGTTATCTTGATTTAGCTTATATTTTCTTTTTTTAATATTATTTTTTAAATTTAAATTCAGTTAACTGACATAAAGTATATTAATTTCCAAGGTAGAGTTCAGTGATTCATCAGTCTTATATAACACCCAGTGCTAATTACATTAGGTGCCCTCCTTAATGTCCATCATCCAGTTACCCCATCCTTCTCCCCTCCTCCACTCCAGCAACCCTCAGTTGGTTTCCTATGATTAAGAGTCTCTTGTGATTTGTCTCCCACTCTAATTTCATCTTGTTTTATTTTCCCCTCCCTTCCATTATGCTCCTCTGTTTTGTTTCTTAAATTCTACATAGGAGTGAAATCAAATGATAATTATCTTTCTGTGACTGACTTATTTGGCATAATACCCTCTAGTTTCATCCACGTCATTGCATGATTTCATTTTTTTTATTGGCTGAGTAATAGTCCATTGTATATATCTACACATCTTCTTTATCCATTCATCTGTCAAGGGACATCAGGGCTCTTTCCACAGTTTGGCTATTGTGGACATTGCTGCTAAAAACATTGGGGTGCAGGTGCCCCTTCGGATCACTACATTTGTATCTTTGGGGTAAATCCTTAGTAGTGCAATTCCTGGGTCGTTGGGTAGCTCTATTTTCAACTTTTTGAGGAACCTCCATACTGTTTTCCAGAGTGGCTGTCCCAGCTTGCATTCCCATGAGCAGTGTAAGAGAGTTCCCCGTTGTCTGCATCCCTGCCAACATCTGTTGCTTCCTGACTTGTTCATTTTAGCCATTCCAACAGGTGTGAGGTGATATCTCATTGTGGTTTTGATTTGTATTTATTTCCCTGATGCCGAGTGATGTTGGGCATTTTTTCAAGTGTCTGTTGACCATTTGAATGTCTTCTTTGGAGAAATGTCTGTTCACATCTTCCACCCGTTTCTTGAGTGGATTATTTGTTCTTTGGGTGTTGAGTTTGATAAGTTCTTTCTATATAGATTTTGCATACTAGCCCTTTATCTGACATGTCATTTGCAAATATCTTCTCCCATTCTGTCAGTCGTCTTTTGGTTTTATCGACTGCTTCCTTTGCTCTGCAAAAGCTTTTTATCTTGATGAAGTCTTTGTTCCCCTTGCCTTTGGAGACGTGTCTAGCAAGAAGTTGCTGCGGCCCAGGTCACAGAAGTTGCTGCCTGTGTTCTCCTCCACGATTTTGATGGGTTCCTGTCTCACATTTAGGTCTTACATCCATTTTGAGTGTATTTTTGTGTATGGTGTAAGAAAATGGTCCAGTGTCATTCTTCTGTGTGTGGCTGTCCACTTTTCCCAACACCATTTGTTGAAGAGACTGTCTTTTTTCCATTGGCTGTTCTTTCCTGCTTTGTCGAAGATTAGTTGACCATAGAGTTGAGGGTCCGTTTCTGGGTTCTCTGTTCTATTTCATTGTCCGATGTGTCTGTTTTTGTGCCAGTACCATACTGTCTTGATGATTACAGCTTTGTCACAGAGCTTGAGGTCCGGAATTGTGATGCCACCAGCTTTGGTTTTCTTTTTCAGCATTCCTTTGGCTATTCGGGGTCTTTTCTGGCTCCATACAAATTTTAGGATGATTTGTTTCAGCTCTGTGAAATAAGTTGATGGTATTTTGAAAGAGATTGCATTGAATGCAGATTACTCTGGGTAGCGGTAGCATAGACATTTTAACAAATTTGTTCTTCCAATCCATGAACATGGAGTGTTTTTCCATTTCTTTGCATCTTCCTCAATTTCTCTCGTGAGTGTTCTTTAGTTTTCAGAGTATAGATCCTTTGCCTCTTTGGTTAGGTTGATTCCTAGGTATCTTACGGTTTTTGGTGCAATTGTAAATGGGTTCGACTCCTTAATTTCTCTTTCTTCTGTCTCATTGTTAGTGTATAGAAATGCAACTGATTTTATATCCTGCCACTTTGCTGAATTCCTGTATGAGTTCTAGCAATTTTGGGGTGGAGTCTTTTGGGTTTTCCACATAGAGTATTACGTCACCTGCGAAGAGTGAGTTTGACTTCTTCTTTGCCGATTCCCATATGTTTTATTTCTTTTCATTGTCTGATTACTGAGGCTAGGACTTCTAGTACTATGTTGGACAACAGTGGTGAGAGTGGACATCCCTGCCGTGTTCCTGACTTTAGGGGAAAAGCTCGCAGTTTCTCCCCATTGAGAATGATATTTGCCGTGGGCTTTTCATACATGGCTTTTATGGTATTGAGGTATGTGCCCTCTATCTCTGCATCATGAAGAGTTTTTTTTTTTAAAGATTTTAGTTATTTATTTGACAGAGAGATAGAGAGCACAAGTAGACAGAGCGGCAGGCATAAGGGGAGGCAGAAGCAGGCTTTCTGCTGAGCAGGGAGCCGGACGTGGGGCTCGATCCCAAGACCCCAGGATCATGACCTGAGCTGAAGGCAGCCGCTTAACCGACTGAGCCACCCAGGTGCCCCATGAAGAGTTTTAATCAAGAAAGCATGCTGTACTTTGTCAAATTCTTTTTGTACATCTATTCAGGGGATCATATAGTTCTTGTCCTTTCTTTTATTAATGTACCGTATCACACTGATTATTGATTTGCAGATGTTGAACCACCTTTGCAACCCAGGAATAAGTCCCACTTGGTTGTGGTGAATAATCCTCTTAATGTACTGTTGGCTCCTATTGGCGAGTATGTTGATGAGAATTTTTGCATCCGTGTTCATCAGGGATATTGGTCTGTAATTCTCCTTTTTGGTGGGGTCTTTGTCTGGTTTTGGGATCAAGGTAATGCTGGCCTCATAGAGTTTGGAAGTTTTCCTTCCATTTCTATTTTTTGAAACAGCTTCAGAGGAATAGGCATTAATTCCTCTTTAAGTGTTTGTTAGAAATACCCACGGAAGGCATCCGGCCCTGGAGTTTAGTTTGTTGCGAGATTTTTGATTACTGCTTCAATTTCCTTGCTGGTTGTGGGTCTGTTCGGGTTTTCTGTTTCCTCCTGTTTCAGTTTTGGTAGTTTATACGTCTCTAGGACCGCACCCATTTCTTCCAGATTGCCTAGTTGGTTGGCATATCGTCGTTTCTAATATGTTCTTAAAATTGTTTGTATTTCCTTGGTGTTGGTTGTGATCTCTCCTCTTTCATTCATGATTTTATTTATTTGGATCCTTTCTCTTTTCTTTTTGCTAAGTCTGGCCAGGGGTTTATCGATCC
>NW_025410425.1:0-7612 GCF_002201575.2 Neomonachus schauinslandi
GAGGAGGGCACATTCTGCATGGAGCACTGGGTGTTATGCACAAACAACGAATCATGGAACACTACATCTAAAACTAATGATATAATGTAGGGGATTAACATAAGAATAAAAAAAATGAAAAACAAAAACAAAAACAACAACAACAAAAAGAAGAAGTAGCTAAATGATTCCCCTATGCTTTATATTGCCAATCTAGTTTGGGAAACTGTGGTAGGTGTAGGTGTTGTTAATTGAGTTCACCTTGAATAATTCACTTGCTGCCTGATTTGGGGAGGGGCTAATGAGGGGGTAGATTTCCATTTCTTCTAGGCAGGCCACTGAGATGCAGTCCCAGCCACAAAAGAGGACACTAATAATCTATGTATCCAGAAGCAAGCAGCAGCTGGCCAGAGGTGGCCTCTCTTTTTCCTGGATCTGAATGCACAATTTTCCCCTAGGCCAAAAGAAATTGCTCCCTAGCCAGGCAGGACACCCTAGGGAATCCCATCGGAAATTATTTTTGCTCTTTCAGAATCTATACATTACCAAGGGAAAGACTCCCTTCACAAGGCCTAGACCAAAAATGATTAGGAAACAGGTGTATGTTATATTTTTGCCACTTAAAAAAAAAAATCACCCAAAAAACCAACTCAGGAAACTTGCCCAGGGTTAAAAATTATCCTTCTTATGTGTTTAAACTGCTCTCTTCACACCTATTACTTAACCAAGGGAAACTCACCTTTTCTTCTTTCCATGGAAAACAATCCTTAAAAGCAATAAAAAGCCCGCCCTCCATGAATTCAGAAGAGGTGGGAGCCTTTGGGGAGGAGAGAAGCAGCTGTGGAAGTCAGAAATGTCATCTGGAGAACATGTCATTCGTTCTGCCCGGCTCAGTAATCTTGACAGTTAAAGGGGCAAGGCATGCTTTGCCCCATGATAAAACGTGAAATGAATTTGTACATTTATAAATAAATGATCTGACTCTAATTGGCATTTCTAAGCCCTCTCTGGGTAGTAGCTTTCTTGTTAACAAGCTACTGCATTTGACACTGGTGATATAGGAGCCTTGGAAGAGAAATTGCAAGTCTATTTCTGAACTCTTTATTTAGTAATAGAACCTGAAAATTTTCTTCTAATACCTACACCTCTGGACTGACATACAGAAAAGTTAACAATAAAAGTTTCTGAGTACACCTAAAGCTGAAAAAAAGAATCAAAACATTCTCAAGGAAGAAAAAAAGTAGATTTTTAAAGGATACACATCTTGGAGAAGTAAAGGATTCTAGGACTGGGTGTAGGAAATATACAAGTTGAGCCTGGAGCATTTCATAACAGAACAGAATGAAGTGCTAAGAAACAAAAAAACCAAAACAAAACAAACACACTGATGAAGGCCTATCAAAGGCACACAGGAGCCAATTAAAAGAGCTCCCAGTGGCCAATACTAGAACAATCTGGGCACAATATAAATAAAACAGTATTGCATTATATCTCACAGAACAAAATAAATACACATAAGTCCATTCAGATGTAAATGGTAAAGCAAATAAATAAGGGAGAAGAGACAAATTCCTTGTTCAGAGGAATTGCAAGTAATATATGTAATTACCCTGCCGTGAAGGAGGTAAAACATAACTCTCCACTCCTTAAGTGTGGGAAGTATACTGTAGCTTCCTTCCAAACAGTAAAGAAAGGAGGGGAGAAAGAGTAAATTTACACTGGAGATACCTCACAAACACTCTCTTGCCAGGGGATCAGGTCAACACCAACAGTGTTAAGTCATGTTGATAGTGTGTACCCTCGATGCTATGGGATTAAAATAGCACTTACCTCTAAGGTCTTCTTACCCCAAACCCGTAACTCTGGTCTAATCATGAGAAAAACATCAGACAAATTCTAATAGTGAGGCATTCTACAAAATGTCTGACCAGTACTCCTCAAAATTGTCCAGGTCATTATGTAAAACAAGAGAAGTCTGAAAGTGTCACAGCCATGAGAAACCTAATGAGACATGAAAACTAAATGTAATGTGTATCCTAGATGAAATGCTGGAACACAGAAAGGACATTAAGTAAAACTAAGGAAATCTTGGGGCACCTGGGTGGCTCAGCTGGTCAAGCATCTGCCTTTAACTAAGGTCATGATCTCAGGGTCCTGGGATTGGGCTCCCTGCTCAGTGGGGAGCCTGCTTCTCCCTCTCCCTCTGCCCCTCCCCTCTGCTCATGTGCTCTCTCTCCTTCTTTCTCAAATAAATAAATACTTTTAAAAAATTTTTTAAAACTAAGGAAATCTGACTAAATTACGGACTTCAGTTAATAATAATGTGTCAATATTGGTATATTAATTGTAATAAATGTACCATATTAATGTCAGATGTTAATAACAGGAAACTGAGTGCAGGTATATGGAACTCTGTACCATCTCCTCAATTTTTCTGTAAATCTAAAACTGTTCTAAAAAATAGTCAATTCTTTAAAAAAGGATACATAGATATATATATGAATAATAAGATTTAGGACTTATTTATGTGAGCAATCACAAAATGGAGGGTAGAACCAATGCAGTATTTCCAGTCTTGCTAGTCTGAACTCACCCCTGAAAGTCAATCCAGTTGCATCCAATCATTTAAGAAACTAGTTCTGGTTAATAATGGCCCATCACATAGACCCACCTCCATCTCAGTCCTAGGGCCTGAAGACAATTAAAAATTGAGAGCACTTTTGTCAAAAATGTCTTTCCCCTTCGTGGATAGTAACTGGATGAACCTGCATCTCATACTACAAACTTCTACTAAGCAAACCTATTTATCATTCAGTCCCTCAACATGTACATTCACTCAACAAATACTGACACCTTTGTGTTACAGGAACTGTTCTAGGCAGTAAAGACACAACTAAGAACAAGACAGGCAATCTCTTGTGGATCTCACATTCAAGGTTGGGGGCTTGGGGAGTAAGCAACAAGCAAGTCAATTTCCAGCCACTCTTAACAGTCAATGACCACCAAACTTTTTAAGAAGCACTCTCCACCAGCTTCCAAGATTTCTTGATTTCACATTCTTCATCCCTTGGCAATTGTGCATGTTCTACGATTCTGTTTCGTGGGTTTAATGTATGAGATCTTCTGCTCTCTCTGTAGGCGACATGAGGAAAGAAAATTTTCTTCTCACAGCAGGCTGAATGAAGCAAGAAGGGGCTGCTGAATTCATAATTCAGCTTCCTTATTTTTACAGATGAAGGAAGTGAAGCTTGGTGGAGTTAGATGACCAACAAAGCCGGGAAATGGGACTCTAAAACTGTCTGTAATTCAGAGTTCCTTCTACAATCCCCACAGCACCCATTACAATGTTGTGAAATCTACAGATCCTTGAAAAAGCTCCCTCGCTCTGATATTCCACATAAATATCCAAGTAGATATTCCATCTCTAACGACCTCCAGGAAAACGTACCGGCTTCTACTCTACCTAGACATTCAAGGGTTGCTCAGGTGAAACCCCAGAGAAATCTCACTCCTTTCTGCCAGTTAGCAAAGCAGCGAGAAGTCAGAGAGTAAACAAAGGATAAGAATAAGACAGAAAATTTGCAGGCTATGAAAGAAGTATCTTGAATTTTTTCCTTTAAAATATACTTCATATCCATGGCAGATATTATTTTCCTTATGATCACCAGTAATCCAATTATTTCGGCATGTTTTACAGCAGCAAGCAAATGTAGCACCTAACAAGAAGAAATGCTGTGACACACTTAGAAAAATATTAGCCTGCGATGCTTTAATCAGTTATAGCATTGATGGCTGGTAGAGCTGGGAGGGCCCTGGCACCTCTGACCTCCTGGCCCCTGCTAATACCTGGTGCTATTTTATCTGAGAATCTAATTTGGGTTTGTCAGTAATTAAAATTCATGAAACTCTGCCCACTATTAACCCTAGGTCTCCCCTACTGGATCCTGAATCTCCTGTGAAAAGCTCTCTACCTCAACAAAATGTTGATGACTGCTCTGGATATTTACATGTGTATAGATTCAGCAATAGAAAGAAGAGGTGTAATACTTCAGAATCCCATTTTAGAGATGGGGATGCAAAAAAGGCCAGTAAGCTAATAACTATTTGATGAACACCCACAAAACCATTACCACTTTCCCGAAAAATGGACCTTGTGGAGGAAATGAATTAAGTTAAGCCATATCTAAATAATAAGTTTTGTAGGCCTTAAGGTGATATTTGTGAAGATGTGAGGTGAAATGGAAGATACAAATGATATATAGGAAAATCAACCATGTTCAAAAGAAGAAGAAAAGAAGACTGGAAGGGGTTTTTCAAACATTAAAAAAACAGTAACAAAATCTGAAGAGATGATCCCAGCCTCCTGTGTTCTTTTTTTTTCTCCCTCACTGCACCAGAAGAATCTGGTCTCACTGCCCCGCCCCCTTCACTCTGTTAGCTAAGAGGAGAACCTGTCATAAATCCAGTAACACTTGAGATGATCTACATCTATTCTTTGCATTCCACCTGGGGCCTTACATTGAAAATAAAGCTGTTGCCTCGCTTCCTATTTGCCACCAGATTGCTGAGTGGCTTTGCTTAGCACTCTTTTCCCGAGGCACTTATTGCATGAGTGATACCCACGATGGAGCCTATAAATTTATACAACAAATTGAGGAAATGTTTCCTCACAAAGCTTTAAGAGGCAATATTAATTAAATACAGCTTTTCACATGGGATCATATAATATCTATTGCTGAAGTAATTAAGAATGAAGACATAAACTCATTAGATGTGTACTGTAAAGATGAAATGCTCAGAAATTATTGACTGTCCATATATTACCACCTCCAGCCATTGAGAGAAAATGCAATCAGCTAAGATGTAATGTGACAGGGGTTTGAGTGAGAATAAAAATAAGTATGTGTCCCTTTATTCTATGTGGAAGTTCATTAACTAGCCAGCTCAGGAACTCCTCTGATTTAAAAAACTCATTTCATTTTTTAAATTAAGTGAAGATGTCTGACTTTTCTGATTCTCATTCACTTTCCACAAATCTTAAAACCCATTTCTTTTTTTTTATTGAAGTATAATTAACATACAGAGTTATATTAGTTTCAGGTATATAATACAATGATTCAACAATTCTATGCATTGCTCAGTGCTCATCATGGTAAGTGTACTGATAATCCCCTTCATCTATTTTGCTCATCCCCACTCTGGCAACCACCAGTTTGTTCTCTATATTTGAGTCTGTTTTTTTGGTCTCTTTTTTTGTTTGTTCATTTGTTTCTTAAGTTCAACATATAAGTGAAATCAAATGGTATTTGTCTTTCTTTGACTTATTTCACTTAGCATAATACTTTCTAGGCCCATCCATGTTGTTGCAAATGGCAAGATTTCATTCTTTTCATAGCTGAGTAATATTCCATTGTGGGGGGTGGAGGAGTGTGTGTGTACCACATCTTTTATCCATTCATTTACAGATGGACTCTTACGTTACTTCCCTATCTTGGCCTCTGTAAATAGTGCTGCAAAAAACATAGGGATACATATATCTTTTCAAATTAATGTTTTCATTTTCTCTGAAAACTCATTTCTTCGTCATCATTTTTTGTTTCAAGGATGAAACTATCAAGACACTCCATTTTAGGCAGATCCACAGTGTACAGTATGGTACAGTGCCTACTTACCAAATTTACCTTAGGTTGACTCATTCTGGAAGATACTCAGAAACCAAGACAGGGCCTTTGTTGGGCCTTCCAACTGAGAAGTTTTCCATTCCTCCTATGCATTCCTTTTTCACATCTGAGCAATTGAAACATTCTCTTTAGATCTTATCACTAAGTTTACTTTGACTCTTAGTTTCCAGAGAATTATAGTTTCACCTTCATAGTCCTAGAGGCCCAAAAACTTTTGGGTGATGAGAGTAAAGTATGTTAAGGCTCTTACCTACTATGTTTTTAACTCTCTTTTTCAAACAATGAATGGGCATTATTGCTTCTTTTAGAATAACAACTTTGGATTACTGAGTCTACAGAGTGCCCAAAACAATAAATTTAAAAATTTAGAAATAACCAACCAAGAGAGTGTTACTTTTCATTTTAAGCCTTGTAAATCTATTTAACTTTTGACACTATGTCATTGAATTATTCAACTCAATAAAACCTAAGAGGAGAAAATAGGGAAAGAGAGAGAGGAGAAGAAAAAGTAAGTTAGGTAACTAAGCATTAATTTAAGGATAATCAATAAAAGACCTTAGATAGGGCACCTGGGTGGCTCAGTCATTAAGCGTCTGCCTTCAGCTCAGGTCATGATCCCAGGGTCCTGGGATCGAGCCCCACACTCGGCTCCCTGCTCAGCGGGAAGCCTGCTTCTCCCTCTCCCACTCCCCCTGCTTGTGTTCCCTCTCTCACTGTCTCTCTGTTGAAAAATAAATAAAATCTTAAAAAAAAAAGACCTAAGATAAAAACTATAAATCATGTAAATCAAACTAAGAGAGGAAATAAACAAAATCCTATCAATCTACAAGAAGTACAAAAAGAAGAAAAAACCTAAGAAAAAGCATGGCAAACTGAAAACTAAAGATAGTAGAAATAAGTTAAAAAAAATCAGTGATAATAATTCAAATAAATATCACATTGAACAAACAAAACCCAAGTATTTTCAGCTTAGAGAGAGAACTAACGGAAAATGATATAGAAAGGTTGAGAATAAATAGATGGTAAAAGAAAAACAATTATAAACATTAAAAGCAGATATAGACATTATTATCACAATAAAAGAGCAGTTAAAGCAAGAGATACTAACGAAAATAAATAAGGATATTACATAATAAAATAATGATAAAGAAATAACCATTGCATAAAGAGAAATAATCAGCAAAAAGATATTAAAATTACATGCATCTAATATATGCATCTTAAAACTATAAAACTATAAAATGCTTTAATTTCATAGGGTGGGAGATTTTAACACACTTCCTTTAGAAACTAATAGATCAAAATGACCAAAAACAGGGATATGGGAGATAGGAATAACACAAGATTTATTTTTAGTGATAGTTCCCACTTGAAGTGACTCTCTTTAGAAGGTCACCTCAACTGATATATTTATAGACATACCTATCGATATAGCTAGAGAGGAAAAACAAAAATTTTTCAACTACACTTGAAACAAGTAATATATATATTCTATAGTTATGATGCAATTTCCCTAACTCATGGTTTACTTTCAGGTGGGCATTTTAGTTGCATGCATGTATATATATTTTGCATGTTATACATAGGTAATAGATGCATGTTATATTATGCATGTGTGTATATACATCATATGTATGATTACCTATACGTAATTCTAGAATATTTAGAACAAATCACAATTATTATATATTAAAAACTTAGGGGATGTATAATACATATACCCAACAAGGGACTTAGAAAAAGGATATATATAAATCAAAAAGAAAAAGAAAGGGGGGGCGGAGCAAGATGGCGCAGGAGTAGGAGACCTGGATTTCGTCTCCTCTCAGGAATTCAGCTGGATAGGGATCAAACCATTCTGAACACCTACAAACTCAACAGGAGATCGAAGAAAAGAAGAGCAACAACTCTCTCATCAGAAAAGCGACCACTTTCTGGAAGGTAGGACGTGC
>NW_025410426.1:0-1029 GCF_002201575.2 Neomonachus schauinslandi
TTTAGTCCCCAGCCCCCTACCATGGTCCTGCTGTCCTGAGGCTCTATGTGCTGTAGGTCTCATCTGCTTTTGCTTTCAGCGCATGGTTTCCTCAGCAACAAAGCAGGCTCAGGCTGGGTCCCAGGGAATACTATCTCCTTCTCAGCAGGAAAATGCTTTAAGGAAGAAGAACTTAGTAAAGATTTGGGGGTCCAAGTGGGACTCTTGGATGGATAGCTACTGTTCAAATATTATTCCATATTGCATACAACTAGATTGAGTTGGATTGTTTCTTCCCATGTGACTTCCCTCGAGAGCAGTGCATTCACAAGTGCCAAAGGCCTACTGGACACTAAACAGTTGGAAGGGATCCGTCCCTGGGCTCATGGAGGTAGCATCCTGAGAGACACTGACACAGTGCAGTGAAGCAATGTCGGTGACTCCTGGGACCAGTGTGTGAGCTCAGGGGATGGACAGGGGACTGTGCGATGGACTAGTTTGTAGAGGGAGGTGTTCTCTGAGGAGTTCCTGTGGCAACCCTAAGTGGTAAGGTGCTTGGAGTTTGGGAGCAGCGATCCAGGGGAGATAGGTAGTGAAAGGGGGTGACATGCAGACATGGGGCGCTAAAGGGTGCGGTAGACTGAGGAATCCACAGGAGGTCTGAGGAGGACCAGTGTGGGATACAGGGGATTGCGTAGTTTTCACTCAGTCCTCCACAGGGACATCAGCTCAATGGGCAGAGGAGAGCAACCCAGGCAGATGGGTGTTTACTGGAAGGGAGTCCAGGAGGGCATTTTGGTTTGGGGCATGAGCGAGTAGGAGAGTGGGGCCATTTGTGAAGCTGAACTGGGGAGACCATTCCTGGATTTGTGTAACATTGTCCCACAGGGTTTTCTTCCTTTGAAAATAATACAATATTTGGAGTGGACTTTAAAACCCCAATCACAGCAATGCACAGATCATCTAAGCAGATCACCAAGGAAGCAGGGCTTTGCATGTCATACTGGACCAGATGGCCTTAACAGAAATGTTGAGAGCACTTCATCCTAA
>NW_025410426.1:1129-7611 GCF_002201575.2 Neomonachus schauinslandi
AGTAGTAGTAGTAGTAGTAGTAGTAGTAGTAGTAGTAGTAGTAGTCGTATGTCAGCTGCTGAGCTAGGTCAGACAGCTTTTGGTCTGGGGGCATGTGTTTCAAGGACTGGCACTGTGTCCAGTGATGAGGTGAGTCCATCTCCCAGTACTTACTTGTTTCATAAAACTCCCTCTCTGCCAGGAGTCTGGAGTCATTGTACACATTTTGCACATCGGGTCACATGGATATTCAATCATTCATGGTCCCTGTGCTGAGCTGGGTTGGAGGGCTCCAAAGTAGTAGTGTGCTCAGTGCACCGTCAGGATGTGGACTCAGCTTTCCTGTGCTGAGCCGTGTTCTGAACCCACAGGTGTGGGGCCCAGGTGGCGGAGAATCCTTGGTGCTCTGATTTCCAGTGTCCCGTTCCCATATGAGAAATGGGAATGTGCCCATGAGTAGCCAGGCCATACTCACAGTGTGAAACTGGTCTAGGAGTTGCCAGGTACATGGCAGGAGGTGTGGGCAGGTGGCTTGGAATGGGCAGGGACAGAGAAGTGGGCAGAGAATTTGAGGAATAGCAGGAAGAGCTGTGGCTAAGGGCCATTTCTCTGCTTAGTGCAGCTTCAGTCTTTCTGAGGCTTTTATAACGGCCCTGGGGCATCACAATGCCTTCTTGTGATGTCACAACTATGTCCTGGCCAATCACCAGGACATTCTCAGGTTGTCCCCATTCGGGTGGCCAGTCACCAGGAAGCTCAGATTGCCAAATAGCTATGGATTTCTCAGTGTGCCTGCTGACATCATTGTCTGGAAGCCTTGTTTTAAAAGAAAGCAGATTAACTTTCCTTCAAGATGAAAAAATCATATTTGGGATGTATTCATAGTGAAGTTCATGGTGAGGGAGAAAGGACTTAACCAGTAGAAAGCTAAATGTGTCACTCATTGTCACCATTCACTAAAATGCAGACACCAATATTAATGAAGACATGGGCCATTAAGACCTCAGGAAACGTCACACTTCAGGGGTAAGTAGATAACATGGCAGTCGAGTAGATGCTACTCTCCCTTCTTCCATCAAAGCTTAAGTAAAAGTGTAGAAAATGGTAGATATTATGTTTGGTATATCTTCGCACAATAAACCTAAAACTAGAAAGGATAAAGCTTTGTCAGAAGTCATTACCCGCTTGACAAAACAACATTCAGCTCTCATAGAAGGGGGGTGACAAAATCCAGCCTGTCATGAAGTTCACAGTCTTCATGTCCAGAATCCAACGAGAAAGATCAAGCGGGAGGAGTTAAGATTTATCTCCTCCCTCGAATACAGCTACAGTGTTATCAGATCATTCTGAACACCCAGGACATCAGTCAAGTATCTGAGAAAACAAGTGCTGCAGGTCTACAAGTAGAAAAGTGACCACCATTTGCAAGGTAGGAGGTGTGGAGACGTGAATCTGGTGTGACATAGCTGAGGATACAGGGGATGGGAGGGGGGCTTGAGGAGGATACAGCAAAGTTTTATAAGCAGCGGAGCACAAAATGGTAACATTTAGAAGTTTGCACTTTTGGGGGTGTTCCTGGCTTAAAGGTGCTTATTTGGGGAAGCCAGGTGGAATCCTGGGTGTGACAGAGTGGTCTCAGGATCCCTGGAGTCTCATGAAAATGGGAGGTGCCTGAGTGTGACAGAGTTCCCAGACTTCTAAAAGTTAAAAATAGAGCTACCTTATGACTCAGCTTTAGGAACGGGAACCCTACCTGAGAACAGTGAGTCTAGCTGCCAGCTTTCTGCTTTGTATTGCCATAAACTGCTAACCGATTCATGGTTGTGCGATTGCTTTCCTGACATAGGGTGGCAAAAGGCAGCAGCATGGAGATCCTCCATGAGAGGAACCACACGAATCCATGCTGAACATTTGGAGTTTTGGAACTCAGTCCCATGCCTGAGCTAAAAACGCTTGGACACAGGCAGGGTGAACATATGGTTTTGTCGGTAACTGGGGAAACAGAGGGATGGATTACAAAGAATGAGAGTTGGATTTCTTCTTTGCTGATTTGGATGCCTTATATTTCTTTTTGTTGTCTGATTGCTGAGGCTAGGACTTCCTGTACTACGTTGAACAGCAGTGGTGAGAGTGGACATGCCTGCCGTGTTCTTGCACATAGGGGAAAATCTCTGTTTTTCACTTTTGAGGGTGACATTTCCTTTGGGTCTTTCCTATATGGCCTTTATGATGTTATGTTCCCCCTCTCTCTACATGGTGGAGTTTTTTTCATGAAACGATGTTGTATTTTGTGGCATGATTTTCTGCATCTATTGAGAGGGTCCTGTGGTTCTTGTCCTTTCTTTTTTATGTGGTGTTTCATATTGATTTGCAGAGGTTGAACCACGCTTGCAGCCCAGGAATAAATCCCACTTGGTCGTGGTAAATAATCGTTTAACTGTGTTGGATCTTATTGGCAGTATCTTGGTGAGAATATATGCATCCTTGTTCAACAGGGATACTGGTCTGTAATTCTCCTTTTAATGGTGGTCCTTGTCTGGTTTTGGGATCAAGGTAATGCTGGCCTCATAGAATGAGTCTGGTATTTTCCTTCCATTTCTATTTTTTGTAACACTTTCAGAAATATAGGTATTAATTCTTCTTTAAATGTTTGGTAGAGTTCCCCTAGGAAGCCATCTGGCCCTGGACACTCGTGTGTTGGGAGATTTTTGATTATTAATTGAATACTTTTTACTGGTTTGGGGTCTGTTCAGGTTTTCTATAACTTCCTGATTCAGTTTTGATAGTTTATGTTTCTAGGAATGTATCCATTTCTTCCAGATTGCCCAATTTGTGGAGATATAATTGGTCATATTTTTTCATATCTGTTTGCATTAATTGGGTGTTCGTTGTGAGCTCTCCTCTTTCATTTAGGTGTTTATTTATTTGGGTCCTTTCCCTTTCCTTTTGATAAGTCTTACTTGAGCTTTAGTAATCTTATTAATCTATTTAATTCTTTCAAAGAACCAGCTCCTAATTTCATTGATCTGTTCTACTGTTTTTTTGTTTTGTTTTGTTTTAATTTCTTTATCATTGATTTCTGCTCTAATCTTTATTATTTGTCATTTCCTGCTGGATTTAGACTTTATTTTTCATTTTTTCTCCACGCTCTCTAGGTGTAAGCTTAGGTGGTGCATTTGATACTTTTCTTGTTTCTTGAGGGTGGCCTGTATTGCTATATACTTCGCTCAAAGCACTGTCATTGCTGTAACCCAATTATTCTCGACTGTCATGTTTTCATTTCCATTTTCTTCCATATTTCCATTTTCTTCCATGTATTTTTTAAATTCTTTAATTGTATTTGACCCATTAATTCTGCAGTAGGACGTTTTTAACCTCCATGTGTTTGTGGTCCTTCTATTTTTTCTTGTGTTTGACTTCAAGTTTCATCACCTCGTGGTCTGAAAATATGCATGGCACCATCTCAAACTTTTTCAAGAAGTTGAAGCCTGACTTATGACCAAGTATGTAATCCATTCTGGAGAATGTTCCATGTGTACACAAGAAGAATGTAATTTCTGCTGCTTTAGGATGAAATGCTCTGAATATATCTATTAAGTGCAGCTGGTCCAGTGTGTCATTCAAAGCCCTTGTATCCTTGGATATCTTCTGCTTAGATAATTCATCCTTTGCTATGAGTAGAGTGTTAATGTCCACCACTATTATTGTATTATTATTAGTGAGATTCTTTAAGGTGATTAGTAATTAATTTATACATTTGACTGCTCCTAATTTATGGGCATCAATATTTAAATTTGTTAGATCTTCTGGTTGGATGACCCTTCTATGATGATATATTGTCCTTCTACATATCTTTTAATCTTTGTTTTAAAATCTGGCATAAGATTCCAGCTTTCTTTTGATGTCCATTAGCATGATAATTGGTTATCACCCCCTCATTTTTAAATCTAGAGGTGTCTTTCTATCTAAAATGAATCTCTTATAGGCAGTATATTGATGAATCTTTTTTTTTATAACTTTTTTTAATCCATTCTGACACCTTCTGTCTTTTGATTGGACCATTTTATTCATTTATATTTATAGTAATTATTGAAATATATGAATTCAGTGCCATCGTGTTTCTTGTAATGTTGCTGTACCTGTGGATTTTCTCTGTTCCTTTCTGGTCTTTGTTACTTTCGGGATCTCTTTCTGGTCTATGTGTCACCTTTAATATTTCTTGCAAAGCTGAATTGGTGTACATGAATTCCTTTAATTTTGTTTATCTGAAAGACAGCCTAGCTGGATATAGTATTCTTGGCTGCCTATTTTTCCAACATAGCACATTGAATATGGCAGTCCTTTCTGCCCTGCCAGGTCTCTGTGGACAGGTCTGCTACCAGCCTTATCTGTCAACCTTTGTAGTTTCAGAACATCTTGTCCCAAGCTGCTTTTAGGATTTTCTCTTTATCTTTGAAATTTGCAAGTTTCACTATAGTATGTCATGGTGTTGACTTACTTTTGTTGATTTTGAGGGGAGTTCTCTGTGCCTCTTGGCCTTGAATGCCTGTTTCTTTTCTTGCTTTAAGGAAGTTCTGAACTTTAATTTGTTCAAATTAGCCCTCTGCCCCCTTTGCCTACTCCTCTTCTGGGACTCCTTCAATACAGATATTATTTCACTTATGGAGTTGCTGAGTTCCCTATGTCTACCTTCATGATCTAATAGTTGTCTTTCCCATTTCAGTCGTGATAGTATGCATGTTCAGCCTACTTATTTTCCATAACTTTGTTTTCTGTATCACTGATTTCCTCTTCTGTTTCATTCATCCTTATTTTTATGGCCGGCACATGAGACTGCATCTCAGTAATAGCATTTTTATTTTCGGCCTGACTAGATTTTAGAATTTTATGTCTACAGTCAGGGATTCTCTTGTGTCTTCTATGCTTTTTTTCAAATCCACCTAGTAGTTTTACAATCTTGGTTTGGAGTTCTAGTTCAGATATCTTATATCTGTATTGACTAAATCTGTGGCTACGAGTACTACCTCCTTTCTCTTGTGTTAAATTCCTGCATCTCCTCAAATTCACAACCTAAACTTATATCTAAAGGACATAGAAAAGGCACAGCACATAAAGCCTATAGGAAGCAGAAGAGGGGAAAGGTTTGGATCACAGATATATGATATAGAGAAAAAGAAAACAAAGTAGTAGAACAGATCACTGAAACTAAGCTGGTTCTTTCAAAGAATTAATAAAACAGATAAACACCAAGGCAGAAGTCTCAAAACGAAAGAGAAATGAATCAAAGAAGCAAAATCATGAATGAAAGAGGAGAGATCACAAACACCACCACAGAAACACAAACAATTTTAAGAGAATATTATGAATATTTATATGCCAACAAACTGGTCAATCTGGAAGAAATGAATAAATTCTTAGAAACATGCATACTATCAAGACTGAAATAGGAAGAAATAGGCAATTTGAACAAATCCAAAACCCACAAAGAAGTTGATTCAGTAATCAGAAATGTCCCAAAAACAAAAGTCAAGGGCCAAATGGCTTCCTAGGGGAATTCTACCAGACATTTATAGAATAAGTTAATACCTTATTCTTCTCAAACTGTTCCAAAAAGTAGACACGGAAGGAAAACTTCCAAATTCATTCTATGAGTGCAGCATTACCCTGACACCAAAACTAATAGACTAAACTAAAAAAAGAACAGGTCATTACCCCTGAGCACTATGCATGCAGATATTCTCAATAAGATACTAGCAAATCAAACCCAACAGTCCATTAAAAGAATTATTCACCATGAGCAAGTGAGACTTATTCCTGGCCTGCAAGGGTGGTCAATATTCAGAAATCTATCAAAGTGATACAGCAAATTAATAAAAGAAACGTTAAGAATCATCTGATCCTTTCAGTAGGTGCAGAAAACAAAACAAAACATTTGAAAAAGTAGAGCATCCATTCTATGTAAAAGCCTTCAACAAAGTTGGGATAGATGGAACAAAAGTCAACACAGCAAAAGCCAAAGCCTTGATCCCAAAACCAGACAAAGACACCACCATAAAGGAGAATTTCAGACCAATATCCCAGATGAACATGGATGCAAACCTGCTCCCCAAGATCATCGCTAATAGGATCCAACAGTACATTCAAAGGATTATTCACCACAGCCAAGGGGGACTATATCCTGGGATGCAGGGGTGGTTCACATTTGTAAATCAATCCAATGGGATACACCACATTAATAAAAGAAAGGACAAGAACCATATGATCATCTCAACAGATGCAGGAAATGCATTTGACAAAATACAGCATCCTTTCTTGATAAAAACAATGCGCCATGTAGGGAAAGAAAAAATACCTCAATATCATGAAAGACCACAGCAAATATCATCCCCATCAGAAAGAAACAGAGAGCTTCTCCCGTACGGTCAGCAACACGACAGGGATGTCCACTCTCAGCACTGTTGTTCAACATACTACTGGCAGTCCTACCCTCAGCAATCAGAGAA
>NW_025410427.1:0-2627 GCF_002201575.2 Neomonachus schauinslandi
GTGGGGGCCCAAGGTGGTGATGGGCACGATCCCCAGCACCTCCTCACAGACATCTGGCACGTGGGCCTCCGTGTCCTGCACGGTCACCAGCCACTCCTCCCCGGTGCGGCGGCTCACGCCTCTCAAGTCTCGAAAGTTCTGCTGAGCCCGGAGGTGCAGGGCCGTCTGCGGGACAAGATGTCCGGGCATTTGAGGAAACTGACTTCCAGTTTCCTCAGGGGAGCTGGGAGCCCCACTGGCCACTGAGTGCTCCCGGGCCGGGACATCAGTCTCTACCAGCCCAGGAGGACTTTTGAACCCTCTCAGAGGACCCAGGAGACTCCTCAGGGAGCTGACCCCCCCAGTTTTCTGTTAGTGGCCCCAGAAATATTGCTTCTCCTCTACTTTCATGGTCTCTGCCACTAGGAGTGAGGCCTCCTCCAGGGTCCCTCCACCCCCGAGAGCACAGACCTTTTCTGTGAGGATCACAGCATCCACCAAATCCAGAACCTCCTCGAACACTGCCGGGAGATATGCACCCACGGTGCGGACCAGCCATTCTTCTCCTGGGCCAAGGGTGGAGAGGGGAGGGTCAAAGGGCACCCAGCCTGCTCCCAGCTGCCCCTTCCCGCAGCCTGGACCACAGGGCACCCGCCGAGCTCTGCAGGTGAGATGCCAGACCCGTCAGGCTCCAAGGCCTGACAGGAGTGCATATATCAATTTTTTTCTGAGGCCAGAGGAAAACCAACCCCTGACCAGGACAATAAGGAAAGCCGTCCAAGGGCCCAAGGTGCTGCCACGCCTACTCTGAGCTCCAAAGACCAACTTTTTCCCTTCCCCTGAAACTGGCAGAACTGCCTCTAAGAGAGTTGGAGATACGGTCTACTTTCTTGGAGAAGCACAAGTGCCTGGCTACAGCCTGGCCCTTGCTCGTCATAACCCCCGGCAAGTAACCTCACTTCCGTGCCTCCGTGAGGTCATATGGAGAATGGGAATCATAGGACTCCACAGTTGTTCGGAGACTCTGAGTTCCCATCTGTAAAGCATTTTGAACCGTACCTGGCACAGACTGATAACATCACGTGGGCCAAATACGATTGCTAGTTGTATACGACCACCTGCGTTGTTGATCTAGAAACAGACACGACTGCTGCCCACCCCCCTCCCCCGCCCCCGGTAAAGCCATGTCAGCATGTTCATGATCACAGGCTCAGGGGACAGCTGGCATGAAGCTGGGGTGGGGAAAGCAGCCGTGGGCGGCCCCCAAAAGCTTCTAAGAGATACCAGGGAAGCACTTCCTCTCAGGCTGCTAATGGCCATCCCCACCCCTGCAGGCAAGGCACGGCCCGCCCACCCCCATCAGCACCCCTCATCGACCCCACCTGTCACCCTCTCCTTGCCCTCCCGGTCCCAGCACTCCTTGCGGGCCCTCAGCCGCAGGGCCTGGTTCTGCTTGATGACTGTGGCCTGAATGATCTCCAAGACCTCCACCTCCTTCCGGGGGATATAGGTGCCTGGGAAGGGAAGGGGAGGCAGAGGTTGAAGCCCGGCAGGTATCAAAGCAGTAATGGAAAGGCAGGGAGTCTTGGACCTGGACTCCGGCCAATGCAAGGAACTTACCAGGCCCTTCAAATAGCCACTCATCTCCTGCCACCACCTTGTCTCCGTTCTTATCCTCAAAATCCAGCAACGCCTTAAGATGGAGGGCAGTGTTGGGCAGAACCACCTGCAGGGGGGTGATGTCCTAACAGGGGAAGAAGGGAGGTCGTGGGACATTGAGTACTGTGATCCCAGGAGTCAAACCCGATACCTTGGAGGTCAGAGGCCACAGCATCAACCTTCCCATGTCCCCAGATAAGCCCCCAAGCGGAATGTACAAGGTAGGGGTGGTCCCAAAGCCGTCTGGTCTGAAGAACGAAGACCGTTGAGAAAGCAAGTGGATGCACTGCCAATGAGCCAAGGACTCACAGTGCTCTGGAGGAAGGGCTTAGAAGTGGTTCTGAGCTACAAATCTGCGCGGGGAAATGGGGAAACGCCTCAAGGCCTCGTGTGCACCATGGCCCTCTACGAAGTGTAAGAAGCGGGAAGTCTGAACAGCTCTAACAGGCACGCTCTGGGCACATGGCGTGGTTGTCAGGGTTGCTTCGTGGTCACAAGACAGCCGTTGGACTGCAGCCATCACATCTCCCTTCATCAGGAAGGGGCACCTGGCAACAAGTACCCAAACCTTTCAGAAGTCTGTAGAAATGTTTCTATGAGTAGGACTTCACTTGGTCTTTGGTCTGAGGGAGGCAGGAAAGCAAGCAAAGAGAGCTTCACAGAGGCTAAGAGACATGCCCAAGGTCCCACAACTAGTAAGAACGGGATCAGGTCTTGAACCACAGTCTTGGTGAAGCCTGCCTGCCACTCTTAGTGGCCCGGGGCGGAATAGGGTCAGGTAACTCCACTCTCCCCGCTGACCACACACGGGGTTGGAGGCAGAGCTGGAGGCTCACTGGGCAGGCAAGCCCTTCCTTGTGCGCCTTCAACGTACACAGCACCGGCCGGCTGTGGCGGGGGCAGGCTTGCCACAGCTTCGTGGATTGCAAGTTCCAGCAGGTGACAGGACAGATACAGACCCTTCTCTGAAAACAGACCATGGACAGTGT
>NW_025410427.1:2727-7608 GCF_002201575.2 Neomonachus schauinslandi
CAGAGAGGCTGCAAAAGCTCAAAGGAAGTTAGGAAAGGCCCTCCGGAAGTGGCATTTGAGCTGGGGCTCAGAAGAAGAGCTGGCTTCTGATACAGAGGTGCGGGAGGAGGAGGAGGAAATGGTGCGCGTTCTGGAAGGAACATGTGGGCCAGCGGGTTTGTCACCTCCCACATCTACTCTAGCGTCACTTCCTACCTGCTCCATCGAAAGCAACCTCTGCCTTTTTCTATCGCGGCCATTTCCCTCGCCTCAGCCGCCAATCTCTCTCACCTGAACGATGGAAAGATCTTCCTAACTGGTCTCCACCTGCCACTTCTGTCTCCTTCCAGTTTGTCCCCTGCATCACTGCAGGCTTCCAGCTCGGGTGACTGGGCACCCAGCAATATCATGTACAATTGGGAATGTGGGAGAAGAACAGATCTGGGGGGGGGGAGGGAAAGCAGCAGGTTTGCACGTCCAGGAGGCGGTGGCTGTGGGACACCCAGGAGAGGGCTTTCTACAGGCAGCTAGGGGCTCGGCAGCTCCCAGTGACGGTACTGGGCTGGGTGGTTCCAACCTCGACAGAGCGCTTGAGGCCATGAGAGCATGAAGTGCATGTAGGAGGTTCAGGACAGAATCTGAAGGCAGAGGGGACGGGGGAAGAGGGTGAGACACCTAAGAAGATGGAAAGAGACATCCAGAGTGAAACAGGAAGACAAGTTTTAGCAGGGGCGAGGTGGGAGAAAAAAAGACAAGTTTTAATAAGAGGGCAGGTCGAGGGCGCCTGGGTGGCTCAGTTGGTTAAGCGACTGCCTTCGGCTCAGGTCATGATCCTGGAGTCCCTGGATCGAGTCCCGCATCGGGCTCCCTGCTCGGCAGGGAGTCTGCTTCTCCCTTTGACCCTCCTCTCTCTCATGCTCTCTGTCTCTCATTCTCTCTCTCTCAAATAAATAAATAAAATCTTTAAAAAAAAAAAAAAAAAAAAGAGGGCAGGTCGACAGTGGTTGTGGCTAAGAAGGCCCATGAGACACAGAATGTCCACAGGGGCTGCAGTTAGGAGGCCTTGGGGCTTTGCCAAAGCGAGCTCAGTGGAGGTGGGGGTGGGGGCCAGATGCAGGGGCTTATGAGGAAATGGGGCAGAGGACATCAAGTATAAGGGGTTATCAAAGAGTACGTAAGAAAGGAAAGAAAAAGCAGTACATAGCTAGAAATCGAATTTACAGGGCCACTCATAAAGGTTCATACTTTTAGATTTAGGGTGCATATCCTGGGATCCAGCAATTCTTTTCTTTTTTTTTTTTTTTTTAAAGATTTTATTTATTTTTTAGAGAGCGAGCGAGAGAGAAACAGCATGAGAGGGGAGAGGGTCAGAGGGAGAAGCAGGCTCCCCGCTGAGCCGGGAGCCTGATGTGGGACTCGATCCCAGGACTCTGGGATCATGACCTGAGCCGAAGGCAGACGCTTAACCATCTGAGCCACCCAGGCGCCCGGGATCCAGCAATTCTTAAGAGTTTCTACTTTTGGGGCACCTGGGTGGCTCAGTCGTCAAGCATCTGCCTTCAGCTCAGGTCATGATCTCAGGGTCCTGGGATCGAGACCCCCATCGGGCTCCTTGCTCAGCGGAGAGTCTGCTTTTCCCTCTCCCTCTGCCTTCCCCACTGCTTGTGCTCTGTCAAATAGATAAAAAGTTTCTTTTTTTTTTTTATTTTAAGTAGGCTCCATGCCCAATGAAGGGCTTGAACTCCTGACCCTGAGATCAAAGTCAAGTCATATTGGCTGAGCCAGCCAGGCCCTCCAATATTTTCTACTCTTGAAAAGCAGCAAACCTTAGCATGCACCAGGACACAAAGACAAGTACATTTGTGACAAAACTGTTTTCCCTTATAAATTGGAAACTCCCTAAAAGATACTCAAGAGGAGAATGGCTGAGCCTGCATACATCATATGGAATTATGACAAATAAGACTTACGCACCAGCGTGCAGAAGTTCATTCAAACTACACTGGCAGGGACGCCTGGGTGGCTCAGTCAGTTAAGCATCTGGCTTTGGCTCAGGTCAGGAACTCAGGGTCCTGGGATGGAGCCCAGCTCTTGTAAGAGCTGTAGTGATCAGAACAGTAGGTACTGGCACCAAAATAGACATGTAGATCAATGATACAGAATAGAGAGCCCAGAAATAAAGCCATAATTATATGGTCAATTAATCTTCGACAAAGGAGGCAAGAACGTGCAATGGGAAAAAGTCTTCAACAGATGGTGTTGGGAAAACTGGACAGCTACATGCAAAAGAACGAAACTGTGCCACTTTCTTACACAAAAATTAACTCAAAAATGGATTAAGGAACTAAATGTGAGACCTGAAACCATAACAACCCTAGAAGAGAGCACAGACAGTATTATCTCTGACATTGGCTGTAGCAACATTTTTCTAGATAGGTCTCCTAAGACAAGAGAAAAAAGCAAAACTAACCTATCAGGACTACATCAAAATAAAAAGCCTCTGCATAGCGAAGAAAACCACCAACACAACTAAAACACAACCTACAGAAGGGGAGAAGATGTTTGCAAATGACATATCCAACATCCAAAATACACAAAGAGTTTATACAACTCAACACCAAAAAGTAATCCAATTAAAAATGGGCAGAAGACATGAACAGACATTTCTCCAAAGACATCCAGATGGCCAAAAGACACATGAAAAGATGCTCAACATCCCTCAACATCAGGGAAATACAAATCAAAACCACAATGAGATATCACTTCACACCTGTCAGAATGGCTAAAATCAAAAACACAAGAAACAATAAGTGTTGACAAAGAGGTGGAGAAAAAGGAACTCTCGTGCACTGTTGGCGGGAATGCAAACTGGTGCAGCCACTCTGGAGAACGGTACGGAGGGTCCTCAAAAAATTAAAAATAGAACTGCCCTACGATCCAGTAATCACACTACTGGGTATTTACCCAAAGAATACGAAAACACTCATTCAAAAGGATATGTGCACCCCAATGTTTATTGCAGCATTATTTATAACAGCCAAATTATGGAGGCAGCCCAAGTGTCCATCAATAAAGGAATGGATAAAGAAGGTGGGGTACATATATACAATGGAATATTACTCAGCCATAAAAAAAGAATGAAATCTTGCCATTTGCAATGATGTGGATGGATCTAGAGAGTATAATGCTAAGCAAAATAAGTCAGAAAGACAATAACCCTATGACACTTATATGTGGAATTTAAGAAACTGATAGAGGAAAAAAAAAAAAGACAAACCAAGAAAGAGACTCTTAACTATAGAGAACAAACTGATGGTCACCAGAGTGGAGGTGTGTGGGGGGGGGGATTAGGTAAAGGGGATTGAGAGTGCACTTACTGTGATGAGCACTGAGTCATGCATAGAGTTGTTGAGTCACTATATAATGTAATACTGTATGTTAATTACATTGGAATTAAAATTTAAATAAAAAGAGAGATACAGAATGATGAACCAGGTTCCCGGGCCCAGTAGATGGAGGCTCCAGCAGGTAGAGAGGAGAAAAGCACAAATATCAAGTAAGGGAAGGGGACACAGACCCAGGGCCTACCAGATGGCCTTGACTTCTAAGTATACAACAAATTTGTTCCAGTGAGGATAGAAAATAGGAAGAGGGCGCCTGGGTGGCTCAGTTGGTTAAGCGGCTGCCTTCGGCTCAGGTCATGATCCTGGAGTCCCGGGATCGAGTCCCACATCGGGCTCCCTGCTTAGCAGGGAGTCTGCTTCTCCCTCTCCTCCTCCCCTGCTCATGGATGCTCACTCTCAAATAAATAAAATCTTTAAAAAATAGGAAGAGAGCAGAAAATTATAAATATTTAGAGGCATGCAGAGAGAAGTAGAGAGAAAGTGGTTAGGAAGGAAGAGAACGACTAAACAGGGCTTGGGTTGGAATGAACCGCTTAACGCATCAGCTACTTGTAATCCTGTCGTCTTGGTGGATCTGTCCCCAAGGCCAGGAAACCCCTCCTGAGTTTGAGAACAGAAAGGATAGGTGGGGGTCACACCGAGCCAGGACCGGGCTTTGCCACAGGTCCTGCACACAAGAGACTGTTAAAATGACAAGCTCCAGTTGGAGTAGGAAAGAGACCAGGAAGAGAAGAATCTGAGGGACGGGACAGAAGACAGAATGAAAAGTCCTGAGGGGCCATGAGGACCCAGGAGGCCCAGGAAAGGGAGGCTGAAGGTGAGGAGGTTGGGGTTGAATTTCCAAGGTGGGCTAGGTGGGAGTATAACCAAGTCCTCAGTGGACAGGGCACTGGGAGGGGCTGAAGCAGAATGGAAGAGGCAAGGGTCAGAGTTGAGGTCAAGAAAGCCAAGTCATTGACAGGGTCATTGCAAGGACATTAGTGAGGCTCCCAGGAGTCAAAAGGGGAGGAGGGAGGACAGCACCAGGGGTCACCTCAGTGAAGACCTGGAAAGAAGCCATGTGGGCAGAGAGGGGCAACAGTAGTAGAATGGTGGGTGGAAAGGGAACGTCTCCATGGCATTGAGCTCTGAGGAGGGAGAGGCCCTGCGCTTCGGCCTGGAGGATGTGGGGTGTGAGAGAATGAGCAGCAGTGGGCTGGGGATCCCAGGGAGCTTGAGACACTAGTGCTGATGACCACCCCCCCCACACACACACACTGCTCCCCACCCAGAGGGGGACTGAGCTGAGCTGATCTGAGGGAGGACCTGGGTATGGAGATTTTTTAGCTTTTGACAGTTTCAGACTTACACAGAAGTTGCAAGAATAGTACAAAGAATTCCCGGAGGCTCCTCACTCAGATTCCTCAAGGGTTAACGTTCTAATTACTCGTTAGCACTTTCTATCTATCTCTCTCTCCCTCTCCCCCTCTCCCTCTCCCTCTCCCTCTCCCCCTCTCCC
>NW_025410428.1:0-2820 GCF_002201575.2 Neomonachus schauinslandi
GGACTCGATCCCAGGACCCTGGGATCATGACCTGAGCTGAAGGCAGTCACTTAACCAACTGAGCCACCCAGGCGCCCTATTTTTAATTTTTTGAGGAACCTGTATACTGTTTTCCACAGTGGCTGAACCCATGTACATTCCCACCAACAGTGTACAAGGGTTCCCTTTTCTCCATATCCTCACCAACACTTGTTATCTCTTGTCTTCTTTTTAATAGCGGTTCTAACAGATGTGAGGTGATATCTCACAGTGGCTTTGATTTGCATTTCCTTGATGATGAGTGATGTTGAACATCTTTTCAAGTAGCTGTTGGCCATCTGTATGTCTTCTTTGGAAAAATGTCCATTCAGAGACTCTACTCATTTTAAAATCAGACTGTGTTTTGTTTTGTTGTGCTATTGAGTTGTATGAGACCTTCATGTATTTTGGATATCCCCTCCACCCCAAGTCCTTTTTCCCTGTTCCCTTTTCATTGACTGGTACCACCATTCATTTGGACATGCTAGTTTATCTCTCATCCTATCTGCCCCTGAATTCTGAAATTTTTACCTCTGGAACATCTTTTGAATTCTTCTATCAGTTTCCACCATAGTCTAAACACCATTTTTTTATGTGGTATATTGCATTATTAGCCTTAAAAGTGACCTTCTTGTATGCAATCTGACCTTCACCCTGGCAGAATATGAATCTGATGATACCACCCCTTGGGCAAGACACTTCAGAAATTTCCCTTGACATTTAGGATGAAGACTCCATTTCTAAACATAAGTCACCTGTGCCTGTATGATCTGGCCCCTCCCTTAAACTCTGGCTTTCTCCTGCACCACCTCCCTCACTCATCTATGCTCCAACCTCTCTGGCCATGCTCTCTCTTGCCACAGAACATTCTCACGTGAAGCTCCTTCTATCTGGATTACTCTTTTACTCCTCCACTACTTACCAAGTTGGCTCCTATCTTCCCACAATATAAGCTCACTTTACCTCCTCGAGTCTGCCTTTGTGGACCCCCCTTGCATCTATTTCTTGGCACTCATCACTGATAATTTTACATTTGCTTCTATTATTATTGTTAGCCAATAATGCCTGTCTTCCCTACTGGACTCAAGCTCCACAAGGTCATGGATTATGTCTGTTTTTGCCAATCATTATTACCATATAGTCCCAGGCAAGAGAATGTAATAGGAGCTCAATAAATATTTGTTAGATGAAAGATTGCTTATATTGCTTTACAACATAGTTTTCTATCTAAAAAAAGCAGTGTGTGATTACTGGTAGGTTTGCGCCGTCTTGAGAGTTGTCTTGAAGTGGCCAGCAGAAACTTTGATGGCATACACAAAAGGGAGCATACATAGCAGGCCACTGTGTGTGTTCTTTCAGAGTAGGTTGTGGATATAATCGCCCAATTTCTCAGAAGAAATAAATTGTGGCTCCCACCTTATTTCCTTGCTAGCCACATAAAAAGCAGACTAAATGGAATAAATTAATTTAGCACCATTTCAAGTGAAGTTTCACACTATTCTGGGGTGGGATAGCATTATTGGATAGTCAAGATGATCTAAGATTGGCTGTGGACAATTGCAGTTGGTGTTCTTCCCTACACATTGGGAAGCATGTCGAAGTTTCAAGAAGTGTTACCAGAAAAAAAAATCTTGTTTGCCTACCTAAAAGCTGTTCCTACCTTTTTTCCTGATGTAGAGCATTTATTGCATTCCAGTGTGTAGCCCCAACTCATGTGACTTGAGAAAGATACACTATCCAGGCCCCAGCAATAAATTCTAATTGATCTAAGCCAGTCATTGTGATCCAGTATCCTTGTCAGTTATTGGATCTGATGTGGGCATGCCACTGCATTTCTGCCCAGTGAAATGTGAGAAGCCTTCCGGTTCTTGGAGAAAAGGCTCTTCTCTTATTATCAGAGGCACACGGATGAACAGTCGCTCTCCTTCTGCTCAATGCTGTTATGTCTGAATGGGGTCCTGAGAAGGCTGCAGCCAGCTTGTGACAATGGGAACTAGTCTGCAGATGAGAGACACACTGAGCATGGAATAGAAGAAAGAAAGCTCTGGGCCACAGGCTAGTTCTCCTCCCTGATATGGCTGGGTAGGCATGCACAATTTGCTGGACACACACACACACACACACACACACATGTTTGTACGTGTACAACAAAGAATTTGGCAAAACATCATGTGCTTCAGTTTCCTTCTGCTGTTGCATGCATATACATATAGATTATCTCCACCATGGGACAGAATCTTGTAGTGCTGTGTTTCAGGAATGAAACTGAAAATTAACCACTTTCATCAATTTCATTACAGGTTAAAGAAAAATTGTGGTATGGCAAACACTGAAAAATTTCCCAGCCTGTCATGGTTTCTTCCACTTTTAAGAGCTTGGAGGTTCCATTGGCCCCACTTGGATAACCCAGGATACTCTCCCTGTCTTAAGGTCAGCTGATTAGCAATCTTAATTCCATCTGCAACCTTAACTCTCTTTCTGTATGCAACAAAGCATAGTCACGAGTTCTGGGGATTAGGACGCAGATGTATTTGGGTGTCACTCACATCCTCGCCATCTTAGTATTTCTTCCATTTTAAGTTCATTCAAAAATTTATCCATATGGTAAACATTTGAGCACTTACTATGGAAATGGAAATGAGATGTGGTCCCTGCATTTAAGGAGGTGATAATTTAGTAATGTCTTTCTCATAAAATGTTTTAATTTGTAGCATTCGATTTAATGATAAGGGAGATATTGTTCTAAATAGTCTAGATATCCTGTTCCAGATACTCTAGATGTATGTGTATATGTGTGTTTTT
>NW_025410428.1:2830-7587 GCF_002201575.2 Neomonachus schauinslandi
AAAAAGAATAAAGATTTCTTGAAGTTTTCTTTGACATACATCAGGAATACATACGTATGTAAGTGCATGTGAGCCTGTGAATGGCTTTTCCTCTCTCCTCCTGGTGGAGAGACTCTTGCATGACTCCTGCCTTAAGAATTCTGAAGGCCGGAGTTTAGCAGGAGTTAATCCATCAGCGCCGCAAGGAGGAAGGGCAGCAGAAAAACACGCTGTTTGGGAAGTAAGGGTATGTGATTTCATGGATTGGAGGATATTGCACAGACAAATGAGCTGTGCTTGAGTGAACAGAGGGGTCCCTCTCTGGAGGGCAGGGGACCTCAGCAGGAGTTTATGTGGCGTGAACCACAAAGGGGATTTTAAAAGAAGTCAGCTGCAAGAGTATCTGCATTGGGGGATGCAAAAACTCCACCAAGGAGACCCAAGAGAAAACCTGCCTTAACAGAGTGAACAACAGCTATTTTAGAGGAATGACAGTGACGGGAATCGCACCCCTTCTCGGCGGAGCCAGCAGCAGGATGGGAGGAGAGGAGGAAGGCAAGAACAGACACAACCCTCTCCCCCCTTTCCCCTCGCTGATTTCAGTGCTGGGCGTATTCCTTTGTCCTCACGAACAACTTTGTGCTGAATGGTTCTCTAAAGGACAACTTTTAATTTTAAATGCAGTGTTTCTCAAACTTGGGTTTCTAAGCTTCTGGGAGTTTCCAAGTCTAAAGGCTCAAACTGTATCTTGGGAGGTCAGGCTCCTGCTTTATTCATTTTTTCACAATATTACCTTCAGTATAATAATTTGCATTTAAAAAGCTATAACAGTTGACATTGAAAAACCCACAAGATGTCACATTTATAGCTTAAAATAAATAACCCTGACTTGAGGAGACTCTTACCTGTCAAATGTCACATGCACAGGCAGGAGTATGTCAAGATTTGTGTCTCATAATTGGGACTAAACATAGGATGAAACTTTGCTTTGGGTTTTGCCATTTTGTCCTGGGGATTTGTTGCACCAGTCCAAAGCGGAGTTGGTCTCTTGATTTTTAGGAAATGAAACAGGGTCACTGTGGCAGTAGATAAGACAATTTCTTGTCTTAGTGATGGGCACTGTCTCTGTATACAGTGGCTTTGGTCTGGGTAGGTCCATGGCTGGAGATGGCCAGGGGAGGAGGTGACTGAAAGGGAGGAAGGCCCTTGTGATTCTCCTTAAGTAGGTTGACTACCTCTGCTCTTTTCAAAAGGCACAGGCAGGGTTATCATCTCTGCATTTCTGAATGGGTACATGGAAATCTAGGTACCTTCAAACTTTATTTGTAAGTACACCCAACTGCTTCCCAGCACAGCTGACCCAGGATAAATGTGGTAAAGTAATATACAGCACAACATACCCTAAGTTGATCTTGGATCTTCATATATGCACCCTTTGGTGCTGCCAACCATCGGTGATTTGAAGGTTCTTCCTTCGGTCAGAGGAGGATGCCTTAGCCAAATTGAGGCAAGTAGCCATTGTTGATTAGAAACTTTCAAAATCACCTATTCCTTCTAACCAGTGGCAATGGGGACTGAGTGAAGAAAACACAGGCTGTGATAAGTAAAGCTTTACCCTAGAAAAACAGTCTGCTGAAAAGTTTTTGGTCTCAAAACGCTAATACACGAGTCAATCACTGGGAGCAGAATTCATATGAAGAAAATAACGAAGCTTTTTCTCAGGGAATGAGCAAAGTATTTCTCCACATTCCTGAAGTCACCTGAAACTGTAATGCATTCCACCACATTTCAGCAAGATAGTAAGAAAGTGCTGTGGGGACAACGGCTTGTCTTGTATGCATTTGTCTGTGTGAGGATGAAATAAGCCACCAGTGGTGTGGAAAATCTGTAACTAGTGTTGAAAAGTGTATTGAGGGGCGCGTGGGTGGCTCAGTCGTTAAGCGTCTGCTCAGGTCATGATCCCAGCGTCCTGGGATCGAGCCCCGCATCAGGCTCCCTGCTCAGTGGGAAGCCTGCTTCCCCCTCTCCCACTCCCCCTGCTTGTGTTCCCTCACTCACTGTATCTCTCTCTCAAATAAATAAAGAAAATCTTAAAAAAAAGAAAAAAAGAAAAGGGTATTGAAATTATAGATTATATTTATTCATTCCTTATGGCAAAGGAATTGTGCAACACACTAGCTTTTATTCATTTTATTACTAACAAATTGTTGGCAAAGGCCTCGATAATGTATTTCCTTTTAAACACCAGAGAAAGTGTTGAAATAAAAGTAAGCTATTGTTTATTTTTAAAGTTACCAAATTTCTGTTCCAGAAATATTATGACCTTCACTTTTAAATGGTGAACTATATTTCTTGGTCAGCAATCTGAAAAATTCATAAAACCCTGTCCCCTCTTTGACTCTTGAACCTAGCAGCAGTAGCCTGCTCCCAGAATTTCCATTAGAGCTGATGAAAGACACAGGTGCGCTCTTAGAGCAACAATATCTGGTGGCCTGTTATTTGAATAACATTATAAAAGACTGCTTTAGAGATAGAACCAGTATGGGTAGGAGACAAAAACTGAGGAAAAAAAAGTCTGTGTTTCTTTATGTGGGTGTATATTTATGTGATATCATTGGTTGCCTAGTTCAGAGAATATCTCTTGAGAAAATAATTGTGGGGAAAATAACTCAGCAGAAAGAGAAAAATGGAAAAATGGAAAGTAAAACCTTAAAGGATTAATATATTTGGGAATCTAGTTTGCAATCTTGTGCACGCATGTGTGTGTGTGTGTGAGAGAGAGAGAGAGAGAGAGAGAGAGAGAGGTAGATAGAGGGGGGAGAGGGAGGGTGGGAGAGGGAGAGAGAAAAAGGGAGGGACGGAGAGAAAGGGAGAGAGAGAGACAGGGAGGGAGAGAAAGAGAAGGAGAGAGAGAGGAGAGGAAAGAGAGAGAGGGAGAGAGAAAGAAAGTAAGAGGGATTACTGACTGCTACCTCTATTGGTAACATCTATTCAGAAACTACGCATACCTACTAAGGTTGTTTTAGGCTCGGCCATCTCTATGCCAAATATCTGTTTCTTCAATAAATGACTTTTAAAAAACCTCAATAGCTCTATCATGGCTTGCAATTGATTCTTGGCTCAAGATTATTTGGCTTTAGGTTTTTATTGATGAGTTGTGTGTTTTTCCTATTAATATTTTTTTTTTTTATGATTTCCATAGCAGTTTAACACCTGGAATATAGTTTTTATTTTGGAGGAAGAAAACTTATTTATTTCATTTTATTAATTTTTTTCAAGGTCTTTTAACATCATGACCTAGATGATTGTCCTCATCATGCTGTTGATGATAGTTATTATTTGAATGAATTAACTGTCATATGGGCTTAGTCAACCTGAAACTTTAAGTGTGTGAGTTTTATTTTGTTGGACCAACATTATAACAGAGGATGAAAAAAAAATGTACCATTCTGAATCCCTTAAGGCAGGTTCTGGACATCTGACATGCCTGTACAAAACATAGTCACTTCTTTTGTCTGAAAGCACACGCCAATGCTTTTTGCTATATTTCTCTGTTGCTAGATACTGGATTTCATATATCCCTAAAGTCAATCTACCTCCACGTACTTTGTAGTGTCTGATAGGCTGATTCTCCACAAATGTTTAGGGCACAGATATCACACTGGACTTGAGAAAAATGTCCCTTTGGTTGGATTTTGTTGTGTCACACTATGGAATTCCTTTTTCTCTTCTACTTTCCAAAAGGTAGTACTCCAAGTGATTCCTGCATTTATAAGAGTATCCTTCAACATGCCAGTGTGATGAAGATCTGGAGGGCTTGGCGTTTCCAGTGAGTGAAGACTTTTGTTATGGCAAAATAATGAGGTATGGGCTTTTTATTATGAAGTGTCCCTGGAGTGTCAGTGCTTTTTTTGTTGTTTTTTTATTGTTTTTCTACTTACTAAAATGTAAGTGAACCCTTAAATCTAATACATTCTGTTAAAATAAGGTACATACTTTATAATTCAAAATCAATTTCCTTGTTGATACCCAGAAAGTTGATGCCGATCCCAAGCCATTTTAGAAAAGAGAAGAAAACAATAATCATGATTGATAATATGTAGGAGTACTGCATTTCCTTTACCTAAATTTACATTCCAGGTTAATGTATGTTAATATACTTATAAGAATAAGCTTTCATTTCCCCCCCAGTTTGCTCATAAACCGCTGTGGCAATTTCCTGCCCTGCCACCAACACACGTGGACACACACAGACACTAGCTTGTGTATGTATGTACACACACATTCCTATTTAGTGATGAGGTCTCACGTTATCTTGCTGGACTTCATGGTAATTGCAATCCAGATGCTCAAAAAAATATTTGTGAAATGAATGAACGGATTGCAGGCTTTTAACACTAGAAAGGGGACTTATTATTACTGTTGTCAAAAAGAAAGAAGTGTTAACAACTGCTTCTCATTTACCCTCCCTCTTTTAGTCGGATATTCATTCTCTGAGTCTGTTCTTCTTATCAGGACTGAAATGCCTAACAAGCAATGTGGTCGGAATGGCTCTTCCTGGATTCGGATTCCATTTGCAATCCCTGCCCTGCCTCTCGAAGAAAATCTGGGCCGAAGGACTCTCTCAGGGCATTGTCCATGCAGAGTAAAGATGAAGTCCGTAATACTTCCACTGTGAGTCAGGTCAGATGCCCTCTGAGAAAACCTTGAACTTTAGAATTCTTAAAGCCTTTCTCTTTTTGCATAGATAATTGAAAAGAATATATTCTTTTCTCCAA